>NC_084738.1:57645479-57660479 GCF_033978785.1 Entelurus aequoreus | reverse complement strand
GCAGCCGATTGTGCAGCAGAGCAAGGTTGCAGAACTCTAGAATGATGTCATCAAGATCACAGTTCTTCATGACCTCTGGGGGTATGCCGTCCGGGCCAGCGCTTTTTCCCACTCTTACTGTGGCTTTTGCCCTGGCGAGCTCTCCGAGTGTGAAGGGACCATCGTTGATGTTCAGGTTTGGGAGGACTGATGGTATTTCTTCTTCCTCAGCTGCGTCTGCTGTTTCTCCCAGCAGCCTTTTGAAGTGACTGGACCAGGTTGTCACCCTCTCCTCCGGGCTGTGTCCCTCCACCTGTCCCTCCTTGGTCCTCTTCCGCCCCGTCATCTCATTGATGACCCTCCAGGCCTCCACATACTGTTGTTCACCTTGCGCCGCCTGCACCCTCCGCACTCTCTCCATCAGTTCTTCCCCTTGGATGGTATCATAGCATCTGAAAAGAAACTGTTTGGCTTCATTCAGCTCGCCACGCCTCTCCACAGTTGGTTCCCGCTCAAAGTTGAGGCGGGCTTCCTCCACCATCCCTCGTGCTGCTACGACCTCTGGGTGTTTGGATCGTCTGGAGGTACTGACTCTCTCCATCATGGGCACGCACAGCCTGGTCGCCTCCTCATTCGCAGTGACGAATCTCCTGTATTCTCCACTGGCCTCCGCTCCCCTGTCCAGCTGCTGGAATCGTCTCCTCATCTCCTCTGCGTATCTGGTTTGAAGGCCAGGGTCACTTGAGAAAGCTTTCCAGTTATACCGGATCTTGGGACTTGGTTTGGGGACCCTGAGGCTCAGGCGAACTCTCATTGAGACCACACGGTGGTCTGAGCCCACAGAACTAAAAGTGCTGTATGGTTCAGCATTCAGGATGGAGTTCCTCCATTTCTTCCTCACTAGGATGTAATCTAGCTGCCGTAGTGTTCCTGAGGCTCGGTCTCGGAAGGTCCACCTCTTTCCTGTTCTCTTCCGGAAGATGGTATTCGCCGCCAGTAGCTCGTGTTCCATGAGGAAGGCAGTGAGGTAGGTGCCGTTGCGGTTGGTAGAGTCGTGGTAAGGGAAGGGTGCGTCCTCTGGTCCAAGCCTTGCATTGAAGTCCCCAAGGATTGCCAGGAAGTTGTGCGCTGGAACGCCACGGACCGCTCTTACAAGGTCCTCAAAGAACTTCTCCACCACGTCAGATGGTGCCACGTTGGTGGGTGAGTACACGACTATGACTGTTGTTACTGGGTTGCCCGAGAACTCTGCGCTCAGAATCCTGTCGGTGTGGTGGTAAACCCGACGGAGAGCCTTACGTGCCCGTGGGCCCAGCATTAACCCTACACCGCCTGTTGCGGCCTGGGCCTCGTTCCTCCACGCAGATGCAGAAATGAACGTGCATCTCTCCACTCTGCAGTACAGGATGGGGTCATTAGTGTGCACTCTCCTGTGTTCTTGGACCCCCAGGATCTCCACTCCCCGTTCCTCTGCACAGTGTGCAAGTTCTATCAACCTCGCTTCTTCTCTCGCTGTGCATGCGTTGAAGGTTCCCATAACAAATGGTCTCCGACAGCGCATGAGTGCATTGGATGGGGTGCTGTGTTCGGACAGGACCCTCCCTGGGACAATCCCAGGGTTTGAGGTCCTGTCGTCATGGTGTCCTCCAGGAGGAGGACCAGCACCACCATCCGCTGCGATGTTCCTGCGGACTCCCGCCGCTGGAAGTATAGGATTTGGGATGACTTTGTACTCCATGGTTGGCTTTACTATGCTAATAGCGAACTGTGGGGCGCAACTCCTCGCAGTCCCGGTTTTAGTTCAGAGTGACCTTCTCCTAGACAGGTTGCCATCCAAGGCTTACGAGCCCCATCTGCCCGAATGCGGCAGGTAGCACGGGGGTACATCTTACCCGGGGCGGTATTAACCCGACCTGACTAATTCCATTCACAGTGACTTTTATCTCCACGACAATACATCGACGAAACACTTTAGCTACAGAGCTAACGTGATAGCATCGTGCTTAACTGCATATAGAAACAAAATAAATAAATCCCTGACTGGAAGGATACACAGAAGATCAACAATACCATGGACATGTAAATACACGGTTAATGCTTTCCAGCCTGGCGAAGGTTAACAATGCTGTTGCTAACGACGCCATTGAAGCTAAATTAGCTAGGGAGCTAACGTGATAGCATCGGGCTCAAATGCAGATAGAAACAAAATAAATAAATCCCTGACTGGAAGGATAGACAGAAAATCAACAATACTATTAAACCATGAACATGTAACTACACGGTTAATGCTTCCCAGCTTGGCGAAGCTTAAAAATGCTGTTGCTAACGACGCCATTGAAGCTAACTTAGTATAACGGGACCTCACAGAGCTATGATAAAAACATTAGCGCTCCACCTACGCCAGCCAGCCCTCATCTGCTCATCAACAACCGTGCTCACCTGCGTTCCAGCGATCGACGGCGCGACGAAGGATTTCACCCGATCATCCGGGCGGTTGGCGGCTAGCGTTGGCTAGCGCGTCTGCTATCCAAGTAAGTCCTCCTGATTGTGTTGCTACAGCCAGCCGCTAATACACCGATCCCACCTACAACTTTCTTCTTTGCAGTCTCATTAAACAAATTGGAAAAGATTCACCAACGCAGATGTCCAGAATACTGTGGAATTTTGAGATGAAAACAGAGCTATTTTGTATTGTTTTCAATGGGGTACCAATACTTCTGTTTCACTGGCTACGTCACGCGCATACGTCATCATCCAAAGGCGTTTTCAACCGGAAGTTTAGCGGGAAATTTAAAATTGCACTTTATAAGTTAACCCGGCCGTATTGGCATATGTTGCAATGTTAAGATTTCATCATTGATATATAAACTATCAGACTGCGTGGTCGGTAGCAGTGGGTTTCAGTAGGCCTTTAAAGTCCAGTTTAGAGAAGTATTTCATCGTGGATACAGTATATAATCCTCCATATTGGCAGACACATTCTTTTCATTCAATTTCATTCCAAGCAATAAAACAACATTTTTGCATCTGACAAAAAACACCCACAAACGCTGGCTTACTCTAATAAAAATGCCATGTTTGTTATGAATACAGTAAGAAAAAAAAAAAGTCTGACTTCCGCTGGAGAGACATGTGTCTGCTCGCTTGAGCGCCCCCACCTCTCCGAGTGTGGCGAGTCAGAGTACTGCAGAGGCATTCAACTGCAAGTTGACAATATATCGCCCCCTACTGTGAGGCAGAGGTACTTGCTGCCTCATGCTGCCTTTTTCCCTGCGGCAACAAGCACGCCTCGCATGCACACGGGCAATACACTTTGTCTGTAGCCGTGGAGGCACCACCTGTGTCTGCCGCTTTATTTTCACCAGGAAACACGGAATTTTCGCGATTTTAACCATGAAAATGATCAAAATATACAGGAACCGCACCAAAATCACATAGAAAAGCATAGACCAAAAGAGAAATATTCAAACTTATTTTATTTTATCACTTCCTTTTTGAACATCTCATGGTTAAAGCCACCTGGTGGCAAGGTGAGGCACTGCGTCAAGTACCAAAATATATTACTCTGAGGTGTGTACCTGGAAATGGTGTTCAAAATGCTAGCCTGCTAACGTTAGCATGCATCAAGAACCAATATATGGCTAGGGTTGCCACCCGCCCCCTGTAAAATACGGAATTGACCCGTAATTGGGACTAAAATGTTGCGTCCCGTATTGGTTCAATACGGGGCGCGGTTTCTTCCGTATTTCCCTATTTGTCCCATGCGTCTGTCACACACACACACACACACACACACACACACACACACACACACACACACACACACACACACACACACACACACACACACACACACACACACACACACACACACACACACACATACACACACACACACTCTCACGCACACACACACACACCACACAGGTTATCATTTGGAATGGGGACCAAGTTTTTGATCATGACTTGTGGGTACCACCCTTTCTACAGGTTGTGGAGGCATAACATTGTTTTGGTAAAATGGCCACACGTCTTTAAATCTCTGGATTGATGAAGTAATGTGCTGATCATTCTTACTGGGGACCCTGGGGAAAAAGAGTTAATATGGTTCATGGGGGACCAAACTTCAATAATTTAGCATAATTCACACAAATTTGTACGCAACTACTGAGGACCATTTAAAAAAAAAAAAAAAGTTAAAATGAAATATTACATGATCCTCAGAATACAGCACTACAGCTGTCCTCTTATAGGAAGTTTCACCACTTAAATGTTAAAGCAAATCCTGCATCTTCTGTGACATTACTGAAAACTGCTATTTAGCAGTAATGAAGTTGTCTGCAACTCCAACTACCATATATAGAAGGATATAGAATGGATCTGACTATCATTTAAAAAGGTTTCCCTTTAGGGGACCTGTTTTTTTGTCCCCATACCGTCAGAGGTCCCCTAAAGGTGACTGTGTAAACCAGGGGTCCCCAAACTACGGCCCGCAAGCCGGATACAGCCCCCCAGCGTCCAAAATCCGGCCCGCGGGAAGTCCCAAGTTAAAAAAAATAAAAATAAAAAAAATTACTTTATTTTTTTTAATCATTTTTTTTCTTTCAAATTTATCCTTACTAGTCCATTTTCTACTGTCTCCTAGCCACTCAGGCAAATCATATTGTCTAAAAATGCATTTTACCATCGATAACGTGACATGCAGCAAGTGCGCTCTTTAAGTCAATTAGTGCGCGAGGGATATATATGTATGAATACATATATGTATGAATACATACACATATATATATATATATATATATATATATATATATATATATATATATATATATATATATATATATATATATATATATATATATATATATATACATATATATATATATATATATATATATATATATATATATATATATATATATATATATATATATATATATATATATATATATATATATATATATATTAGGGCTGCAACTAACGATTAATTTGATAATCGATTAATCGATTAATAATCGGATAAAACAGACAAACTACATTTCTATCCTTTCCAGTATTTCATTGAAAAAAAACAGCATACTGGCACCATACTTATTTTGATTATTGTTTCTCAGCTGTTTGTAAATGTTGCAGTTTATAAATAAAGATTTATTTAAAAAAAAAAAAAAAAAAAAAAATCTTTTTTTTTTTAAAGCCTCTGCGCATGCGCATAGCATAGATCCAATGAATCGATGACTAAATTAATCGGCAACTATTTTTATAATCGATTTTAATCGATTTAATTGATTAGTTGTTGCAGCCCTAATATATATATATATATATATATATATATATATATATATATATATATATATATATATATATATATATATATATATATATATATATATATATATATATATATATATACACACACACACATATAGACACATACATATATACACATACATACACATATATATATATATACACATATACATATATACACATATTCATATATATATATATATATATATATATATACATGGACATATACATATACATATATACACACACATATATACACATTTACATATACATATACACACACACACACACCCAACCATTTACATATAAAAAAAAAAAAAATAAAAAAAATAAATAAAAAAAAATATATATATATATATATATATATATATATATATATATATATATATATATATATATATATATATATATATATATATATATATATATATATATACTGTATATCCATTCTTCCATCCATTTTCTACCGCTTATTCCCTTCGGGGTCGCGGGAGGCGCTGGAGCCTATCTCAGCTACAATCGGGCGGAAGGCGGGGTACACCCTGGACAAGTCGCCACCTCATCGCAGGGCCAACACAGACAGACAGACAACATTCACACACTAGGGACAATTTAGTGTTGCCAATCAACCTATCCCCAGGTGCATGTCTTTGGAGGTGGGAGGAAGCCGGAGTACCCGGGAGTCACGGGGAGGACATGCAAACTCCACACAGAAAGATCCTGAGGCTGGGATTGAACTCACGACTACTCAGGACCATCGTTTTGTGAAGCAGACGCACTAACCCCTCTTCCACCGTGCTGCCCTATACTGTATATATATATATACACTACCGTTCAAAAGTTTGGGGTCCCCCAAACAATTTTGTGGAATAGCCTTCATTTCTAAGAACAAGAATAGACTGTCGAGTTTCAAATGAAAGTTCTCTTTTTCTGGCCATTTTGAGCGTTTAATTGACCCCACAAATGTGATGCTCCAGAAACTCAATCTGCTCAAAGGAAGGTCAATTTTGTGGCTTCTGTAACAAGCTAAACTGTTTTCAGATGTGTGAACATGATTGCACAAGGGTTTTCTAATCATCAATTAGCCTTCTGAGCCAATGAGCAAACACATTGTACCATTAGAACACTGGAGTGATAGTTGCTGGAAATGGGCCTCTATACACCTATGTAGATATTGCACCAAAAAACAGACATTTGCAGCTAGAATAGTCATTTACCACATTAGCAATGTACAGAGTGTATTTCTTTAAAGTTAAGACTAGTTTAAAGTTATCTTCATTGAAAAGTACAGTGCTTTTCCTTCAAAAATAAGGACATTTCAATGTGACCCCAAACTTTTGAACGGTAGTGTATATATATATATGGCGCGGCCCCCAGCCAAATTGTTTTACCCCAATGCGGTACCGGAGTCAAAAAGTTTGGGGACCCCTGGTGTAAACAGAGCGATGCCCCCATTAAGTAAGCATTGCCAGAACACACACACACACACACACACACACACACACACACACACACACACACACACACACACACACACACACACACACACACACACACACACACACACACACACACACACACACACACACACACACACACACACACACACACACACACACACACACACATGATGTATTATTTGGTATAATAATTATAAGGAAACATAATCAACACAAGTTAGGTTAGAAAAGCTCCTTCTGGTTGCATGAAGAGTTCTTTTAAAATTGATTTTTGAAAATTATGAATCTTTTTAGATCCGGAATGAAGAAGAATCGCGACCTGTGTGAATCGATTTTTTGTGCACCTCTAATTTTTAACCATTAATGTATGCCAGCGACATAAGAGAGACAAGTGATGTGACTCTTACATCTCACAGTTTAATTTGATTCTGGTTCCTGGAGTGACGATTCAATTCAGAATCGACTCTCGATTCAAACCTATACTCGATTCAAACCAATTCTCGCAATGTGTTATTTGGTATAATAATAATTAAAATGGACATTTTTCAAAACAGGTTACATAGAAGTTTCTTATAGTTTAACAGATTTTTGAATTTTTTTATTGATTTTTGAAAATTATGAATCATTTTAGAATCAGAATGAATAAGAATCGCGACCCGGATGTGAATAGATTTTTTGTGCACCCCTGATCTTTAATCATTAATGTATGCCAGCAGCGTAACGAGACAAGTTCAATTTGATTCCGGTTCCTGGAGTGACGATTTGATTCAGAATCGATTCTCGATTCAACGCGAAACCCAATTCAAACTGATTCTCGCATTGTATTATTTGGTATAATACCGGTAATTATAATGAAACGTTTTCTACACAAGTTAGAGGTTAGAAAAGCTCCAGTGTTTCCCACACATTCATTTATTTGTGGCGGCCCGCCATGAAAGAATTACGTCCGCCACAAATAAAAAAATAAAAAATAAAAAAATATTTTCTTTTTTTGTCCTGTCCAGCTTCTCAGGCAAATCATATAGTTGATGTAGATGCCCATATAGGCTGTTGAGATTTACTTTACAAAAGAGAAGTGTAGGATACTTCTCTTGTTGCCTTATTTGTATTTGACCACTACTGTTTTCTGTTTATTTGTTACTGACTGTGGCAGGACACCTCTGCCTCTGTTTCACTTTATGTTGCTGGTAAATAATATGGTTGTAGTAGTAGGCTAAAGTTAAATTATTTAGTATGCACTAATTAAAGGGGCAGAGCTTTAAGAGACATTTTAGCTTTTATATTTTATAAGATATATTTTTTGTAAGAACCACAATTAATAAATATATTTCAGTGAATAACTTATTGTTCAAATCTGTATATAAATATGTACATAAAGTGTTGTAATTATATTGTAAAATGGATGGATGGATAGACGTTTAAAACAAAACTGTTATTATTAATTAGTAAGTATACATTTTTTGAGCCTTTTTAGAGAAAATCATATCATTGTAGTACATTATGCAAATTACGCGATGATGTCATGGTGACCACGACCATAGCCACGCCCCCACCGCCACAGGTATCTTGGCAGTTTATGGGAAACACTGAGCTCCTTCTGGTTGCATGAAAATTTCTTCTAAATGTTATTTTTGAAAATTAGGAATCATTTTAGATTCGGAATGAATAAGAATCGCGATTCGGATTTGAATCGATATTTTGTGCACCCCTAATCTTTAACCTCTAATGTATGCCAACTGATGTGAATCTTGCAACTCAATATTTGTATTATTTGATGTAAATATTATTATTATTACAAAAGCTCCTCTTTTGGCTGCCGTATGACATAAACATATTACTTACAAGTTTTAAAAAAACCTACATTTTTAATCGCAATGAATAAAACCCACGAGTGGGACGTAAATGAATTATTTGATTTGTAATTTGATATGTCATAACTTTGTTTCCACCAGATGGCAGCAGGCACCACCTGTTGCCAGTCTTACAGCCTTTCTTATTACGTCAAATAGTGCCTTGGCTGCTGTGGACCACCACAACGTAGCCCACTGGGCATCCGCCGTCCTTAGTAACCACCAGCAAACTAGATGAGCAACTGGGAATCAAACCAGCAACCCGCGTGGGATTATGCCACTTTTTCTAACACGGCTCCCGGCTTTTAAGGCTGGTGTGCGGGAAAAATCAGGTGGGGAACGCGGCGAACGTGAGCGCGGTGAAACCTTCTTCCTGTCGTCGGTCATGTGACCTGGCGAAGGAAGTCTACGTCCTGTCATGTGACCAGCGGGCCGCAAGGGGGCGTCTGGGAGGGCATCTCAGGCCACATCGATAACCACCGCTCGCCCCGCTGTGATGGATGGTGATGTTGTTGCTATGGCAACCATCTACATGGGAAAAGTATGTGAGGGGGGAGGGTGGAGAACATGAAGCCATGTGAACGTGTCGTCCTCATGCAGGGTGTCCTAACTTTTTCCACAGAAAAGGATTTGGAAAATACTCCAGGTATTTTAAAGTATGTCAATTAAAACCAACAAAAACTTTTCCACTTACGATACAATACCAATATTGGAGCCTTGAGTATTGATCCGATACCGATTGATTCAATACGATATCATCCGGACCCATACATACTTTTTATGTAGTTGGAAAAAATCACTTCACATGGGATCCACACTTCTTATTTATTGTGATTCTGTATAGAGGTTAATTTGTGTTTTTAATTACAGAAACTTTTTTTTTTTGACAATGAATTTATGGAACTTAATTTTTTGCGTTTGAATTTGTGAAAACATTTTTTTTTAACATGAAATGATGTCGAATGTTTCATTGAAACTTATTTGTTAGCAAAATGGGTGTTTAAAAAATTCAGAGTAAAAAAATTTAGTGCAAAAAAATTTCAGTGTAAAAAAATCAGTGCTGAAAAATCCAGTGCTGTTTTACACACGGTTATTGCTCAATGATTACCTATGTCGAGCTTGTGTGCAATTGTGTGCTTAGCTGTTGTGTAGCTGCTCGCTCCTCGCAGCCCATAGCCTAGCACAGGGGTCACCAACCTTTTTGAAACCAAGGGCTACTTCTTGGGTACTGATTAATTCGAAGGGCTACCAGTTAGATACACACTTAAATAAATTGCCAGAAGTAGCCAATTTGCTCAATTTACCTTTAACTCTGTTATTATTAATAATGAATGATATTTATCTTTGTGGAAACACTGATCATCTTAATGATTTATCACAATAAATATATATAGAAACAGATAAATATCAATATGCAACACTTTATTTTTATATTTTCTCTAAGTGCACATTTTTCAAATTGAACATTTTCAAATGATCACTTCTAAGACAGTCTTGTGAAATCACAATATCCCATTTTAACTAGCTAGCCACTAACATTTTTTAACAAATCATGAATTACTTTGCACCATGTTTGTACAAATAATAACTCATGTAAAATACAAAAGTAAACTCTCAAATTTTTAAATCATGTCACACTTTGAACTGGACACCAAATCTGTTATCTGTTTCTTTGTCAGTTAGTGGGAAGCCTGGCATTGCATGGTGTTAACTAGTGTGTTGTACTCTGGTGTGTAACTTGACACTGCAACTCTGAGTGAGTCTTGCAGATGTGCATCAGTGAGGCGTGTTCTGTGTTTGTTCTTGATGAAGTTCATGTCGGAAAAGGCTGATTCACAAAGATAAGATTTTTCCTAATTGTTTGCGGAACCTTCTTAATCTTTTGGACATATTTTCACAGCAATCTGGCCTTAAGCTTAATTATGATAAATGTAAAATGTTAAGGATCGGAAATCTAAAGGGAACGTCCTTTCGAATGGAATGCAAAGTGTCTGTTTTGTGGACAGATGGACCAGTTAACATACTTGGTGTTGTTGTCCCAGAAAATCTGGAAGATCTAGGCTCAGTAAATTATGATAATCGACTAAGAAAGCTGGACAAAAGTATGCAATTATGAAAAGGGAAATCACTAACCTTGTATGGTAAAATGTCTATTGCCAACTCGTTAATTATTCCTCAATTTATTTATTAGTTTTTGTCATTACCAGCTCCATCACAAAACTTTTTTAAGATTTATGAGCGGAGGGTCTTCGATTTTGTCTGGAACGGCAAACCAGAAAAGATTAAAAGAAAGGTTTTGTACAAAGAGTATGAATATGGGGGTCTTAAACTTCTCAACCTTGAAGCTATGTGTCTGTCTTTAAAAGCATCAATTGTTCCAAAGGTGTATTTAAACATTGAGTGGTACACAAATGTCCTGTTGGACAAAAAACATGTACTGTATCAAAAGAAATTGTATCCTTTTTTACAAGTGACCCCCTCCCAGAGAGTCTGCTGGGAAACATGGTGGGGTTCATAAAGGAAACAATCCACTCATAGTGGTGATTTCAATTTTATGTGCCAGAAAAAAGAGACAATATTTTGCAGCAGTTAATATGGATGAACTCTAATATTGTAATAGATGGAAAGCCTTTCTTTTGGAAAAATATGTTTGAAAGAGGAATCATTTTTGTCAATGATATTATCAATGAGAATGGTAAAATTATGAAGTATGATGAATTTCGAGCTATGTATGGTGATGCTTGCTCAAGCTTTTCATTTAATCAACTAACTGGAGTAATTGGGAAAAGATGGAAACAAATAATTAATTATGGAACTACTAAATTATTAGTTTGTAAACCTCTAATAAGAAATTCTAGTTGGCAAAAAGGAACTAAAATAAATAGAAAAATATATAAATTTTATTTAATAAAGAAATCTTTGAAGGCTGCCCCATACAACACAAATGGAAAATGGGAGGACTTTTTTGACTGCCCGTTGCCATGGGATGCCATATTCAAACTAATCTATAAAACCACTATCGATGTGCAAAATCGTTATTTTCAAATTAAAATTATTTATAACTTCTTACCCACAGGGAAAATGTTAAAATTATGGAATATGACAGAGTCAGATGATTGCCGATTTTGTTGTCAGGAGCCTGAATCCACCCTGCATTTGTTTTGGTATTGTCATATTGTGTCTTTGTTTTGGGTGGAAGTTGAAAAAATGTGTTTAAGGATTGGTTTGTTTATGAAGCTTAATGTGGTTTCTGTTATTTTAGGAGAGTTCATTGACAATCATGATTTAGTCAATTTAATTATAGTACTCGGTAAAATGTTTATTTTTAAGGCCAAAAACAGATATTCACTTAGTATTACTTTCTTTAAAACATTTATTCAGTATTTTCTAATTTTAGAAAGTTACATGGTTGAAAACGATAATGATGCCAAAAAACATTAAAAAAAAGATGAGAAGTCCTCAAAGGCTTATTTTGAAAGTATAATTATGTTTTTTTAGATTATATGATATCTGTTGTTGTGTTCCTTAATTTGAGTGACCTGGACATAATCTGGACTGTACATAAATGCTTATTTTGAAAATGTAATTTTGTTTATAAATTATATGCAATCTGTTGTGTTCCCTAATTTGTTTCTGTGTACATGAATGAAGGTGTGTGTTGCTGAGTCCGACTTGGACATTATCTGGACTGGGCCTGGTTTAAAAAACCCTTTAAACAAATCTAATTTCATTGACAACCTGGTCTGTTGAAGATAAGGCCCTTTTTAAAAAAATAAAATAAGATAAATAAATAAAAAACATTTTCTTGGATAAAAAAGAAAGTAAAACAATATAAAAATAATTACATAAAAAATAGTAATTAATGAAAATGTTAGTGGACCAGCAGCCTATACAATCATGTGTGCTTCAGGGACTGTGTCCCTTGCAGATGTGTTGTCTATGTTGTGGGAACCAGAATATTGGTAGCAGAAAGAAATAACCCCTTTTGTGTGAGTGGGTGTGGATGAGTGTGCATGGGGGAGGTTGTTTGGGTTGATGCACTGATTGAAAGTGTATCTTGTGTTTTTTCTATGTAGATTTAATTTAAAAAAAAAAAAAAAAAAAAAAAAAAATTTAATTTTTTAAAAATTTTTTTTTTTTTTTTTTTTTTTACAACAGGCCCGCGGGCGACTCATCTGGTCCTTACGGGCGACCTGGTGCCCGCGGGCACCGTGTTGGTGACCCCTGGCCTAGCATGTTTAGAATAGAATGATTTGTTGTCATCTAACATGACGAAAATTGTGTGCTTATTGAAATAAAAAAATAAAACAATTAAATAAAAAAATAATATTTAAATTAAATAAATTATTATTATTTTTAAAAATATAATTAAAATGTTGTGCATATTAGAGGACATTTAGATGTTCACAATCATCTCATACATTTTTTTGGTCAATTTTGAGCCGATATCAATATCGAATCGGGACACCCATAACAAATTAGCGTCTTATCAAATAATATGTCATTAATAATCAATTATTTTATTTTTTGAAATATATGGCGGGGGCCAGTTTAAACCTGATCAAACGTCCACTGCAGAGGACGCTGCTTCTCAGGAGGATGAGATCTGGGACAGAAACTATTATTTGGGCTTTCAGCTGCTCTCATTTCCACTTTCTGTTTGTTGGACTTGAGACTTTTTTTGTGTGTTCGGAGGGGGGCGGGGGGCCTCTGGGGGCTCGTGGGCTTTCAGTGTTTAACGGAGCAAAGGAAGCAAGGAGGGAGTTAGTGTAAATGGGAAAAGGTAGTTAAGTGGAGTGAAAAAGCCCCTGAAGCTGATGGAAGGCAGTCTAAATGCAAATGTGCTGGTTTATGTTGAAAGGCTTACATAACGCGTCTCATGTTGCCGAGTAACAACACTCACTCCAGCACAGAGACAGGAAGTACGATGCATATTTAAATCGCCTACATCAATATTTCATATTCCGTCAAACATCATCATTAGTGGAAACTTGTCCTATCAAGGATGCAGTTCTATACAATGGAACCTCCATTTACAAACCCAATTGGTTCTTTAACATTGTTCATAAATTGAAAAGTTTGTATAGTGGAGCAGAGTTGTCCAAAAGAAACAATGCAAACATGAATAATTGGTTCTAGCTTTGACAAAAGTCCATTTTGAAGACACTATAACAGGGGTGTCCAAAGTGCGCCCAGGGCCATATGCCACCCACGTCTTGTTTTTTATTGGCCCGCGACACATTCCAAAGACAAAAATAAAACATGCCCGGATTAGAACGCTACACACAAAAGAAAACAGGATATGCAACTTTGGGAGAATTTGCGTGAGGATTCTGAAATGCGCAAGCCAAACTTATGATTTTAAACATTTTATGACATTAAGGCGTTAGACTGCAAAATTGGCTAAATAGTTAGCATTTTAATGTTAGCATGTCCACAGTTAGCATGTGGGAAGTACCAAATTATGAGTATGAAGCGTACGACACCAAAATTTACAAAAAAAGTTAGCATTTTTATTTTAGCATGCTAACAGTTCGCATGTGTCAAGTACCAAATTATATGACTCTGGGGCATTCAGGTGCAAAATTGTTTTAAAAAGTTTACATTCTAATGCTAGCATACTAACAGTTAGCATGTGTCAAGTACCACATTATGAGTCTAAAGTGTTCGGATTCAAAATTGTCTAAAAATGTTATCATATTAATGTTACCATGCTAACAGTTAGAATGTGTCAAGTACCAAATTATATGACTCTGAGGCATTCGGCTGCAAAATTGTCTAAAAATGTTAGCATATTAATGTTAGCTTGCTAACAGTGAGCATGTGTCAAGTACCAAATTATATGAGTCTGAGGCGTTCGGATGCAAAATTGACTAAAAATGTTAGCATATTAATGTTAGCATGCTAACAGTGCGCATGTGTCAAGTACCAGATTATATGACTCTGAGGCGTTCAGGTGCAAAATGGTTTAAAAAAGTTTACATTTTAAGGTTAGCATGCTAACAGTGAGCATGTGTCAAGTACCAAATGATATGACTCTGAGGCGTTCAGGTGCAACATTGTCGAAAAAAGTTAGCATTTTAATGTTAGCATGCTAACAGTTAGCATGTGTCAAGTACCACATTATATGACTCTGGGGCGTTCAGGTGCAAAATTGTTTTAAAAAGTTTACATTTTAATGCTAGCATGCTAACTGTTAGTAAGTGTCATGTACCACATTATGAGTCTGAGGCGTTCGGATGCAAAATTGTCTAAAAATGTTAGCATATTAATGTTAGCATGCTCACAGTGAGCATGTGTCAAGTACCACATTATATGAATCTGAAGCGTTCGGATGCAAAATTGTCTAAAAATGTTAGCATATTAATGTTAGCATGCTAACAGTTAGCATGTGTCAAATACCA
>NC_084738.1:57575479-57640479 GCF_033978785.1 Entelurus aequoreus | reverse complement strand
GTCCAAATTAGGCATAATAATGTGTTAATTCCACGAATGTATATATCAGTATCGGTTGATATCGGTATCGGTTGATATTGGTATCAGTAATTAAAGAGTTCGACAATATCGGAATATCGGATATCGGCAAAAAGCCATTATCGGACATCCCCATACTATACTATATATAACCATATTAAAAAATTTATTACTTTATTTCAATGTTTCACAAACTTTTTTTACGTTATTCAGTCAGTTTTAGTTACGGCATCTTTGTATTCCCATGAGTCAAAGTAACTTTGTATATAGCTTTAAAAAGCCTACGATCATGCAACTTTAATCTTAATGTGTTTGACAAATATGCAACTCTATCTTTTGCTGCCTCTTGGCCAGGACTCCCTTAAAATTTTGTATATATATATATATTTTTATCTCAATGTGATTTTCCTGGTTAGATTAAAAAAACAAAAAAACAACTCACATCTAAATTAACTTTAAAGTGTAGTAGATGGTATATGTTATGTTAGGAACGAGCTACTCTTCAACTTTTTATTCTAATAAATGGTCTTGTTTATGTTTATAAATGTTACACAAAGTTTATACATTTTACCAACAGTGAAATATAATATATTAAGCAACACTAGTTTGAACAATAACTACATATAATTAGGGATGATGTTTGATAAGAAATTATCGAGTTCGAGCCTATTATCGAATCCTCTTATCGAACCGATTCCTTATCGATTCTCTTATCGAGTCCAGATAGGTTGTTGTATATGGAAAAAAACACAATATTTGGTTTAACAAATCACTTCACATTCTCTACTGCTCGCTACTATAGTATTACCATATCTGAGTTATTGTGCAGAAATGTGGGGAAATAACTACAAATGTGCGCTATATTCGTTAACCGTGTTACAAAAAAGATCAATTAGACTGATACATAATGTTGGATATAGAGAACATACAAACACTTTATTTATTGAGTCAAAAATATTAAAGTTCGATGATTTGGTAAAATTGCAAACAGCTAAAATGATGTGGAATTAAATGATGGAATGGATTAAGTAAAGAAGTTAAACATTGTACTGATATGATCCACTTTAAGAGGTTGTTCAAATTAATAGTGCTTACAAAGTACAAAGAAGAAGAATTATGAGAAATACTTTCAACCTTATTGAAAATAAGATATTCTTCATCTCAGTATATTAATAATGACTGAATTAATTAATTACATATTACAAAACTGTTGTATGTACTAATTCACAGATATGTTATTATAAAAAGGTCAGTAAATTATGTAAACGCTATTATTTGTAAACACTATGAAGTGGGAAAGGGGAAGGATTAAATAAGCTTTACTTATTCCTACTCCTGTAAAGTGAAATGATATGAAACTGTGATGTATTATGATGTGGTCGGATCATGTTTTGTTTAGTTATGTTCTGTTAGTTTTGGACTTCCTTAGTTGTTTTGTGCACTTCGGGGGTTTGTTTTAGTCACCATGGTTACTTATGATTTTCACCTGCCTTGTACGCGCACCTGTTGCTCATCAGAGACTCTATTTAAGCCTGCCTTTTCCGGTCACTCGTCGTGGCTTCATTGTTTGCATTTGCAACAGTTACGTTGGCATTCTGGTTTTCGAGCTCATGATTCCTGTGCTAAAGTTACCTTAGCTTCTAGTATTCCTGTGCTAAGTAAGTTTTTGCTTTAGCTTCTCGTGCGAACGGCACACTTTCCTTTTGTTTCGTTTCTGTTTGTTGTAATGTGTATGATTTATGAGAAATAAATCATCTCCTACTTGCACGCTTTCGTCGGGAGCCGTCAGTTTTGCGTCCCGGGAACGAACCGCAGCACGCTGCACCCAGTCCGTGACAAATGACTGAGCTACGTGACGTCATTTCTTGTGATGTCTTACGGGGCATTTCTTGTCGGGACGAGATTCGTTCCCAGGGATTCGAATAAAGAACTTACTCTTTTTCTTTACTATAGTGGTCTCGATAACAGGTACCGGTTCTCAAAAAGGGATTGGAGTCCGAGGACTCGGTTCTTTTCTTATCGAACAACCGGGAAAACCGGGTTCGAGCATCATCCCTACATATAATACTATATATAACAGGCATGTACAGCACTGCCAAATATAGAAATGTCTAATGTAATTTATTATTTTTGTAGTGACGACTATGACAGGTTTAGTATGGATTAGGGTTGTACGGTATACCGGTATTGGTATAGTACCGCGATACTAATGAATCATATTCGGTACTATACCGCCCCCCATCGCCCACCGCGGGGGGTGGGGGGTGACATTGCTGGTTTACAAGCAGACGAGCATGTTCGGCAGCGCACAATCACAGAGTACTTACAAGCAGACACAGTGTGTAGACAGAAAAAGGAGAACAGATGCATTTTGGCTAAAAAACTAACGATAAAGGTGAAGTTATAACACTGAAACGCCCTCAGGAAGAGGTGCTTTGAAACATGGCTAGCTAGCTCGCGGCTAAAGTCCAGCCACAGTATTGTAGCTATTTTTTATTTCTAAATCCCTAATCCCTAATCCTCAAATGAAGTAAATTTCTTACAAGTATCATCCCTGCAAGACGAGGAATAGCTAAACATGCTTCACTACACACCGTAGCTCACCGACGTCACAATGTAAACAAACACCATCGGTGGATCTACACCTAACATCCACTGTAATGATACCAAGTACAAGAGTGTATCTAGTCGATACTACTATGATTACATCGATATTTTTTAGCATCACAAAATCTACTTTCGTTTTTTTTTTTATATTATGTTTATAAACTCAGGAAATACTTCCCTGGACACATGACGGATTGATACCCAAATTCGTGGTATCATCCAAAACGAATGTAAAGTATTAAACAACAGAAGAATGATTGATTATTATATTTTAACAGAAGTGTAGATAGAACATGTTAAAAGAGAAAGTAAGCAGATATTAACAGTAAATGAACAAGTAGATTAATAATTCATTTTCTACCACTTGTCCTTAATAATGTTGACAAAATAATAGAATGGAAAATTGCACAATATGTTACTGCATATGTCAGCAGACTAAATTAGGAGCCTTTTTTTGTTTACTTACTACTAAAAAGACAAGTTGTCTTGTATGTTCACTATTTTATTTAAGGACTAACTGCAATAAGAAACGTATGTTTAATGTACCCTAAGATTTTTTGTTAAAATAAAGCCAATATTGCAATTTTTTTGTGGTCCCCTTTATTTAGAAAAGTAACAAACATTTTTTAGTACCGGTACCAAAATATTGGTATCGTTACACAAACACACCCACACACACACATGTTGTACAACAGTGTTTTTCAACCACTGTGCCGCGGCGTGTGCCGTGAGATATTGTCTGGTGTGCCGTGGGAAATTATGCAACTTCACCTAATTGGTCCAAAAAATATTTTTTGCAAATCAATAATTATAATAATGTGCCGTTGTCTAGTGTCTGTGCTGTGTAAAGCTTGGCAGGGTAACCATGTAATACTCCATATCAGTGGGTGGCAGCAGGTAGTTCATTGCTTTGTAGAAGTCGGAACGCGTCGAGGATGGTTTGTCGTGATCCCAATATGCAGAGCACAGCGGGAGACAGCGTGCAGGTAAAAAGGTATGTAACGCTTAAACCAAAAATTAACAAAAGGCAAGTCCCGCTAGGAAAAGGCACTGAAGCATAGGATTGGCTATGCAAAACAAAAGTAAAACTGAACTGGCTACAAAGTAAACAAAAACAGAATACTGGACGACAGCAAAAACTTACAGCGTGTGGAGCAGAGACGGCGTCCACAAAGTACATCCGTACATGACATGACAATCAACAATGTCCCCACAAAGAAGGATAGTATACGCACAACTTCAATAGTCTTGATTGCGAAAACCAAGCTGGTGCGGGCAATAGCACTCAAAGGAAGGCGTGAAGCTGCTACAGGAGAACACCAACAAAACAGGAAGGGTCACCAAAATAACAGCGCAAGACAGAAACTAAAGCACTACACACAGGAAACAACAACACACTCAAAATAAGGCACGACAACCTGGTGGAGTTTCTCATTTTTTAACCTTTTCTGCTGGTGGTATTTTTTTTATGAAAAAAATGTGCCATGGCTCAAAAAAGGTTGAAAAACACTGCTGTACAATATGTGGGTGTTTGAGTCCTATTTTTAGGAACACTAATACAAAAACTCACAATAATGTCCGATTGCGTGCTAAAAACATTATAACAGACCACCTTAATAAACAGAAGGGAATTTTAAATTTTCTACTGAACGAGACACCCAGAAAGTACATGACAATAATGTGGGTTTTACAATATTAACTATCAACGATAAAACACTGAATATTGACAACATATGAACGTCGCTCCTCTTTTACTTCTCACACCCCTTCTCGATCGACATTTGCAATCAAGCGAAACACAACAAAAAATGTAATACAAAACAAATACAAACAATCATTATAAATCAACTAAAACAGTGGTTCTTAATCTGGGTTCGATCGAACCCTAGGGGTTCGGTGAGTCGGCCTCAGGGGTTCAGCGGAGCCTCCACCGCGGACGTCAAGACACACCCGACTCATCGTGTAAATAAAAACTTCTCCCTATCGGCGTATTATGGATACCCCCAGACAATGCACTGCAAAAACTGAAATCTAAGTAAGATTAAATATCTCAAATAAGGGTGATATTTGCTTATTTTCTGTCTGATAAGATCATTCTTCTCATTTAGCATATTTTATGTTAGAGTGTTTTACTTGTTTTAAGGGTTTTGGTCCTAAATGATCTCAGTAAGATATTGCAGCTTGTTGCTTAGATTTGATGACCTATATTGAGTAAAACATGCTTGAAACTAGAATATCAACTGTTGCAAAGCTGTGTCATCAACACTCACAAGTATAA
Organism: Entelurus aequoreus; assembly: GCF_033978785.1. Taxonomy (NCBI): domain Eukaryota; kingdom Metazoa; phylum Chordata; class Actinopteri; order Syngnathiformes; family Syngnathidae; genus Entelurus; species Entelurus aequoreus. Next base: position 57,635,576 of record NC_084738.1, on the reverse strand, counting down.
AACTACTTTTTTAAAGGCCTACTGAAATGAAATTGTTTTATTTAAACGGGGATAGCAGATCCATTCTATGTGTCAAACTTGATCATTTTGCGATATTGCCATATTTTTGCTGAAAGGATTTAGTAGAGAACATAGACGATAAAGTTCGCAACTTTTGCTCGCTGATTAAAAAAAGCCTTGCCTGTACCGGAAGTTTCGTGACGTCACAAGTTGAAAGGCTCCTCACATTTCCCCATTGTTTACACCAGCAGCGAGAGCGATTCAGAAAGAGAAAGCGACGATTACCCCATTAATTTGAGCCAGGATGAAAGATTCGTGGATGAGGAACGTGAGAGTGAAGGACTAGAGTGCAGTGCAGGACGCATCTTTTTTCGCTCTGACCGTAACTTAGGTACAAGCTGGCTCATTGGATTCCACACTCTCTCCTTTTTCTATTGTGGATCACGGATTTGTATTTTAAACCACCTCGGATACTATATCCTCTTGAAAATGAGAGTCGAGAACGCAAAATGGACATTCACAGTGACTTTTATCTCCACGACAATACATCGGCGAAGCACTTTAGCTACGGAGCTAACGTGATAGCATCAGGCTTAACTGCAGATAGAAACAAAATAAATAAACCCCTGACTGGAAGGATAGACAGAAAATCAACAATACTATTAAACCATGGACATGTAACTGCACGGTTAATGCTTTCCAGCCTGGCGAAGCTTAACAATGCTGTTGCTAACGACGCTATTGAAGCTAACTTAGCAACGGAACCTCACAGAGCTATGCTAAAAACATTAGCTATCCACCTACGCCAGCCTGCGTTCCAGCGATCGACGGCGCGACGAGGACTTCACCCGCTCATCGACGCGGTCGGCGGCTAGCGTCGGATAGCGCGTCTGCTATCCGACTCAAAGTCCTCCTGGTTGTGTTGCTGCAGCCAGCCGCTAATACACCGATCCCACCTACAGCTTTCTTCTTTGCAGTCTCCATTGTTCATTAAACAAATTGCAAAAGATTCACCAACACAGATGTCCAGAATACTGTGGAATTTTGCGATGAAAACAGAGCTGTTTGTATTGGGATACAATGTGTCCGAATACTTCCGCTTCAACCATTGACGTCACGCGCATACGTCATCATACCTAGACGTTTTCAACCGGAAGTTTCCCGGGAAATTTAAAATTGCACTTTATAAGTTAACCCGGCCGTATTGGCATGTGTTGCAATGTTAAGATTTCCTCATTGATATATAAACTATCAGACTGCGTGGTCGGTAGTAGTGGGTTTCAGTAGGCCTTTAAAGTAATAATTTCTTACTTCAAGCATGACAAAAAAAATCATGATGCCGAGCGCATATTATGTCAAGATAATGGCACTAGCATTTACTTTATTTAAGAATATTTTTCAACATATTGTGCAAAAAGGTCTCTCTTTTTTTTCTACCAAGAAAAGTGCATTTAAGATATTTTTAGGTTCATTGAGGTTAGCTAATTTTACTTGTTTTGGAAAGTCTTGACAAGCCGAATTTTCTTGTTCTGTTGGCAAATAATTTTGCTTAGTTCAAATACAATTTGTGTTTTTTTTTCTTGTTTTTGAACACTGACTTTTTGCACTGTGTTCCCTCTAATTTTCCATCTGATTTGCAGGTGTGTAATTTGTTGTGAGTTCAATCACTGTGTTGGTTTTGTTCTTTGAACAAGGTGATGTTCATGCACGGTTCATTTTGTGCACCAGTAAAAAAAAACATAACTTTGTCCTGAATTTGAAAAAATATATAATTTCATTTTTCACTAAAGATGGGTTTGGTGGTTCGGTACTTCCAACAAGGTTAAGAACCACTGAACTAAAATGACCACAGTGCAATAAAATATAGGCACAAGCCTGCGACGAGGCATTTGAAATATACTTCACTTGGCTGCGTATACACATGGACATAAATGCACAAAATTTAAAACATCCCAGGCCTAAGTAATGTAAAGATTAATAGAATGTAAATAGCATCACAACAATAATTTTAAATTGGAGCTAGCAGACATGTTGTGACTCCAATGCCACAAACAAGGGCATGATATTGAGCTAGCAGGTAGCTTGTAAACTTGATGCCAAACAGACAATTAGACTCCAATAAAACAGACAGAACGAGTTGCAATACAGTTTTAAGCACATTGCAAGTGATATTAAAGTGTATATAAAGTAACTCACTCTGTATTGACGCTCACAGCCAATGGGTGAGGGCCGACATCCGGGCAACTGAGCTACATACGGGTTCTTCGAGCCATAGCAACCAGACTGGCGTTGAAAACAAACCGTTGCCATTACTCTTTAACCTGTCGACCTACGCTGGTTAAACCCGTCATTCTGCCTCCAAAATGCCAAAAAACTGTGTTGTTTTTGGTTGTGCTAACCACAACTGGAAACAGGGAAAACAAAGGTTGTATTTTGTTCTGCCAAAGCGTGATAAAAGCCCACAGAGACGAGACAAATGGCTCGCAGCTTTACACCGGGAAAACGAGGACGGTTCTCACTGGAGTCCCCCAAAGTCCCGGGTCGTGTGTTCGGATCACTTCGTTTCTGGTAAATATAAGGAACAAAAATCCACCTTCTTAACCACAACTTGGCTATACGTCCGTGCTAATGTTGTACTTGTTGAATTTGTACATTATAACGTTCGACAGCTGAAGTTGTTGTTGTACAAAAATAACATGCGGTATATACTATATAGTCTATAGCCTAGCTAGCTATTTTCGAAAACCAGACAACGAGAGGATACCAAAGGCAGCATTAAGATGGACACCACCGGGAAAACGTAAGCCAGGGCGGCCAAAGAACACCTGGCGAAGAACAGTTGAAGGGGAGCTGAAAGAGATGAAGCTTACATGGGGCGAGGCACAGAGACGAGCACAGCAGCGAGATGAATGGCGTCGAGTCGTCGAAGCCTTATTTCCCATCCGGGAAGAAGAGGATTAAGTTAAGTAAGTAATATACTATATAGTCTATAGCCTAGCTAGCTATTTTCGAAAACCGGTTTCGTTTAAATTTGCACTTAACAGTTGGGTTTTTAAAAACCAATAAACCCTATAATTTTCATGTTGCCATTCAATACATGTAGCCCTCAAATCTCTCAATATTTTATACACTAACACTTGATCTTGTTGTTGATAACTTCCGCGTCTCTTTCTTAGTAGCGCACAGGCTAAGCTAACTAGCAAGCTAAGCTAAGCTTGAGAAGCTTTAAAGTTCACTGAGACGAGTCTGACGCAAATAATACATTTTTGTTTTTCCACACGATTTGCGAATAAGTAAAAATGCGTAAATGAAGGATTTAACGCCGACTTCCAAGCCACAACGCTCGTTAAATGCTTTTTCTGTCAATGCTGTGTTCGCTGTGAGCTGGTTTGTTTTCAACGAATTCCCGGTTGCTAGGGGATTGGTAGGCGGAAGTGAAGTAGGTCCGCCCTCACCCATTAAACAATAGACATGGATGTCGACAGCAACTATCAGAGCTTGTTTAATGCAATGTTGCGTTCACTGCCCCCTCCAGTGTCGTAAAAGTGAACTACATACAAACAAGCACCCCAATGACACGAAAAGCAAGCAAGCATGACAGACTTTTGTACAATTTTAGTTCAGTGTTTTTTCTAACTTTTTTTTCACCAAGTACCACTTTGGAAAATCACTGTTTTATTAGATATTTTTTTTAGCTACATTGTATGGTACAGTTTACTTACAGTATGTAGCTTTGAACAATTAGAAGGAGGTTCTTTTACTCACAATGGGTGAGGGCGGACCTACGTCACTTCCGCCTACCAATCCCCTAGCAACCGGGAATTCGTTGAAAACAAACCAGCTCACAGCGAACACAGCATTGACAGAAAAAGCATTTAACGAGCGTTGTGGCTTGTAAGTCGGTGTTAAATCCTTCATTTACGCATTTTTACTTATTCGCATATCGTGTGAAAAAACGAAAATGTATTATTTGCGTCAGACTCGTCTCAGTGAACTTTAAAGCTTCTCAGGCTTAGCTTAGCTTGCTAGTTAGCTTAGCCTGCGCGCTACTAAGAAAGAGACGCGGAAGTTATCAACAACAAGATCAAGTGTTAGTGTATAAAATATTGAGAGATTTGAGGGCTACATGTATTGTTTAAGTACAACAAAGGAGAGTTTGAACAGAGAAGGGGGAGGTGGCAAAATAACCTAATATCCATCCATCCATCCATCTTCTTCCGCTTATCCGAGGTCGGGTCGCGGGGGCAGCAGCTTAAGCAGGGAAGCCCAGACTTCCCTCTCCCCAGCCACTTCGTCCATCTCCTCCCGGGGGATCCCGAGGCGTTCCCAGGCCAGCCGGGAGACATAGTCTTCCCAACGTGTCCTGGGTCTTCCCCGTGGCCTCCTACCGGTCAGACGTGCCCTAAACACCTCCCTAGGGAGGCGTTCGGGTGGCATCCTGACCAGATGCCCGAACCACCTCATCTGGCTCCTCTCGATGTGGAGGAGCAGCGGCTTTACTTTGAGCTCCCCCCGGATGGCAGAGCTTCTCACCCTATCTCTAAGGGAGAGCCCCGCCACCCGGCGGAGGAAACTCATTTCGGCCGCTTGTACCCGTGATCTTGTCCTTTCGGTCATAACCCAAAGCTCATGACCATAGGTGAGGATGGGAACGTAGATCGACCGGTAAATTGAGAGCTTTGCCTTCCGGCTCAGCTCCTTCTTCACCACAACGGATCGATACAGCGTCCGCATTACTGAAGACGCCGCACCGATCCGCCTGACGATCTCACGATCCACTCTTCCCTCACTCGTGAACAAGACTCCGAGGTACTTGAACTCCTCCACAACCCGGAGATGGCACTCCACCCTTTTCCGGGCGAGAACCATGGATTCGGACTTGGAGGTGCTGATTCTCATCCCAGTCGCTTCACACTCAGCTGCGAACCGATCCAGCGAGAGCTGAAGATCCTGGCTAGATGAAGCCATCAGGACCACATCATCTGCAAAAAGCGGAGACCTAATCCTGCAGCCACCAAACCAGATCCCCTCAACGCCTTGACTGCGCCTAGAAATTCTGTCCATAAAAGTTATGAACAGAATCGGTGACAAAGGGCAGCCTTGGCGGAGTCCAACTCTCACTAGAAACGTGTCCGACTTACTGCCGGCAATGCGGACCAAACTCTGGCACTGATCATACAGGGAGCGGACCGCCACAATCAGACAGTCCGATACCCCATACTCTCTGAGCACTCCCCACAGGACTTCCCGAGGGACACGGTCGAATGCCTTCTCCAAGTCCACAAAACACATGTAGACTGGTTGGGCAAACTCCCTTGCACCCTCAAGGACCCTGCCGAGAGTATAGAGCTGGTCCACAGTTCCACGACCAGGACGAAAACCACACTGTTCCTCCTGAATCCGAGGTTCGACTATCCGGCGTAGCCTCCTCTCCAGCACACCTGAATAGACCTTACCGGGAAGGCTGAGGAGTGTGATCCCACGATAGTTACAACACACCCTCCGGTTCCCCTTCTTAAAGAGAGGAACCACCACCCCGGTCTGCCAATCCAGAGGTACCGCCCCCGATGTCCACGCGATGCTGCAGAGTCTTGTCAACCAAGACAGCCCCACAGCATCCAGAGCCTTAAGGAACTCTGGGCGGATCTCATCCACCCCCGGGGCCTTGCCACCGAGGAGCTTTTTAACTACCTCAGCAACCTCAGCCCCAGAAATAGGAGAGCCCACCACAGATTCCCCAGGCACTACTTCCTCATAGGAAGACGTGTTGGTGGGATTGAGGAGGTCTTCGAAGTATTCCCTCCACCGATCCACAACATCCGCAGTCGAGGTCAGCAGAACACCATCCTCACCATACACGGTGTTGATAGTGCACTGCTTCCCCTTCCTGAGGCGGCGGATGGTGGTCCAGAATCGCTTCGAAGCCGTCCGGAAGTCGTTTTCCATGGCTTCCCCGAACTCCTCCCATGTCCGAGTTTTTGCCTCCGCGACCGCCGAAGCCGCACACCGCTTGGCCTGTCGGTACCTGTCCGCTGCCTCAGGAGTCCTATGAGCCAAAAGAACCCGATAGGACTCCTTATTCAGCTTGACGGCATCCCTCACCGCCGGTGTCCACCAACGGGTTCTAGGATTACCGCCACGACAGGCACCAACTACCTTGCGGCCACAGCTCCAATCAGCCGCCTCGACAATAGAGGTGCGGAACATGGTCCATTCGGACTCAATGTCCAGCACCTCCCTCGTGACATGTTCAAAGTTCTTCCGGAGGTGGGAATTGAAACTCTCTCTGACAGGAGACTCTGCCAGACGTTCCCAGCAAACCCTCACAATACGTTTGGGCCTGCCAGGTCTGTCCGGCATCCTCCCCCACCATCGCAGCCAACTCACCACCAGGTGGTGATCGGTAGAAAGCTCCGCCCCTCTCTTCACCCGAGTGTCCAAAACATGAGGCCGCAAATCCGACGACACAACTACAAAGTCGATCATGGAACTGCGGCCTAGGGTGTCCTGGTGCCAAGTGCACATATGGACATTATGTTTGAACATGGTGTTTGTTATGGACAATCTGTGACGGGCACAAAAGTCCAATAACAAAACACCGCTCGGGTTCAGATCCGGGCGGCCATTCTTCCCAATCACGCCTCTCCAGGTTTCACTGTCGCTGCCAACATGAGCATTGAAGTCCCCCAGTAGAACGAGGGAATCACCCGGGGGAGCACTCTCAAGTACTCCCTCGAGTGAATCCAAAAAGGGTGGGTACTCTGAGCTGCGGTTTGGCGCGTAAGCGCAAACCACAGTCAGGACCCGTTCCCCCACCCGAAGGCGGAGGGAAGCTACCCTCTCGTCCACCGGGTTGAACTCCAACATGCAGGCTCTGAGCCGGGGGGCAACAAGAATTGCCACCCCAGCCCGTCGCCTCTCACTGCCGGCAACGCCAGAGTAGAAGAGAGTCCAGCCTAAATAACCTAATAAGGAAAGTAATACCAAGATTACGGGTAAATAATACTGGAATGTCCGGCAAAAAACCCCAAAAGAAAGCAGACTGACCCCTAGTAGCCCGGTCCTTGTAAGTTGTAGCCTTATGAAGGCGCAGTACAGCAGGCGAATAATGTACAAAATATGTCTTTGTATTGAAAAGTCTTGCAGACAGCATTTTGCAACTGTCTTGAAAAGTTGATTAAATGGCAACATGAAAATTATAGGGTTTATTGGTTTTTAAAAACCCAACTGTTAAGTGCAAATTTAAACGAAACCGGTTTTCGAAAATAGCTAGCTAGGCTATAGACTATATAGTATATACCGCATGTTATTTTTGTACAACAACAACAACTTCAGCTGTCGAACGTTATAAGGTACAAATTCAACAAGTACAACGTTAGCACGGACGGTATAGCCAAGTTGTGGTTAAGAAGGTGGATTTTTGTTCCTTATATTTACCAGAAACGAAGTGATCCGAACACACGACCCGGGACTTTGGGGGACTCCAGTGAGAACCGTCCTCGTTTTCCCGGTGTAAAGCTGCGAGCCATTTGTCTCGTCTCTGTGGGCTTTTATCACGCTTTGGCAGAACAAAATACAACCTTTGTTTTCCCTGTTTCCAGTTGTGGTTAGCACAACCAAAAACAACACAGTTTTTCGGCATTTTGGAGGCAGAATGACGGGTTTAATCAGCGTAGGTCGACAGGTTAAAGAGTAATGGCAACGGTTTGTTTTCAACGCCAGTCTGGTTGCTATGGCTCGAAGAACCCGTATGTAGCTCAGTTGCCCGGATGTCGGCCCTCACCTATTGACATGGATGTCGACAGCAACTATCAGAGCTTGTTTAATGCAATGTTGCGTTCACTGCCCCCTCCAGTGTCGTAAAAGTGAACTACATACAAACAAGCACCCCAATGACACGAAAAGCAAGCAAGCATGACAGACTTTTGTACAATTTGAGTTCAGTGTTTTTTCTAACTTTTTTTTCACCAAGTACCACTTTGGAAAATCACTGTTTTATTAGATATTTTTTTTAGCTACATTGTATGGTACAGTTTACTTACAGTATGTAGCTTTGAACAATTAGAAGGAGGTTCTTTTACTCACAATAGTGGTTGTTTTTAACGCTGTCTGTCGTTTAAGAAGAGTCAGGGCAAAGTAATTCACTAGTTTCCTAAAACTAACATTGTTTGCCAGTAGATGTTGCCAGCAACCAGGTAATGTATTTTTATAAGGAGAAAAACAAAACACTGAATTGACAATTGGCCAAAAACAAACAGAGCAATGCATTGTGGGTACAAGGTGGCAGCCATTTTGCATTCTGGGAGAAAAACATCTCTTAAAAATAGCAATGTATTCACGTTTAAAAACGTTGTACTCTCCACAACTACGAGAAGTTGGAGTACTTTTACCTGAGTGAAGCAGGAAACTTGTTACTGGAGGCCTGGCTCAGCGTGTAGAGTGGCCATCTTGAAATGTGTCCCTTGTTGCTAATTAGATAGCGACTTAAGCCAGCATTGTTTGGTAAGACGCCGCCGGTTCATTGTTTTCTGTACTCTGTCTCCCTTATTCTTCCATACTTTTACGGGTTAGGTTAAATAATTCTAGCTTCATATTACTTACACATACACAGTTACCAAGACAGAAGCGTATTAGAAAATATCCAGTAACAAAAGTGTCCGCAACATGATCTTAACTTGATTAACTATCGTGGCCACAAAGCTTCACCAAAAAAACTATTACCACTCCTTTTCAACTCAAAGACAGCATAGGTCCATTCTAGATGGTTGATAATAAACACGCTACTAAATAATAAAAGTATGTTTGATTACTGCTGATATTGTATCGCAGGGGTGAAAGGGACTGACAAATGCAAGGATGTGTGGGCCATTTTTGGACATTTTTCACCTTCAAAACCAGTACAATATATAGATTTTTATATAAAAAAAACACTAGAAAATGCAATTTCAGTAAACATTTTGTGTGAATGCTGAAGAGCCAAAACTGAACTGAAATGCTAACAGTTAGCACGCTGGCCAGATAGTGTAAAGTACCAAAAAATATAAGCAAAATGAGCTAAGAAAGCTAGCATGCTAGCAGTAAAATGCTAAAAAAAAGAAGCACGGTTACAGTTAGCATTAATGAAACACTGAAATATATGACATTGAGATTTATACTTGCTAAATTAGCTATAAAAAAGTTAGCATGCTAATGTCAGCGTGCTAAAATGTTAACTGTAACACGTGTCAAGTACCAAAATATATTACTCTGCGGTGTGTACTTGAAAAATGTGTTTAAAATGCTTGCATGCTAACTTTACTATGCGCCAAGTATCAAATGATGACTGAGATACCTACAGAATGAGCTAACATTAGCATGCTAACAGGTATCATTCGTCAAGTAAGAAAATATTTGACGCTGAGGTGTATACCTGCAAAATGAGCTAAAAAAATATATCGGTATCGACGAACACTGAAAGTTCCAATGTCGTTATGGAATCAGAAATTAACAAGTTGTATGGGGACACTTCTACAGTAACTCATACACTGCTACAATAACTAGTACACTGCTACAGTAACTGCTACACTGCTAAAGTAACTACTACATTGTTACAGTAACTCATACACTGCTACAGTAACAAGTACACTGTTACAGTAACTTCTACTACAGTGCTACAGTAACTACTACACTGCTACAGTAACTAGTACACTGCTACAGTAACTAGTACATTGCTACAGTAACTACTACAGTGCTACAGTAACTACTACACTGCTACAGTAACTAGTACATTGCTACAGTGGCTAGTACACTGCTACAGTAACTACTACAGTGCTACAGTAACTTGTACACTGCCACAATAACTACTACACTGCTACAGTAAATAGTACACTGCTACAGTAACTACTTCACCGCTACAGTAACTATTACACCGCGACAGTAACTAGTACACTGCTACAGTAACTACTACACTGCTACAGTAACTCGTACACTCCTACAGTACCTAGTACCTTTCTACAGTAACTACTACACTGCTACAGTAACTAATACACTCCTAAAGTAACTAGTACACTGCTACAGTATCTAGTACACCGCTACAGTAACTAGTACACTCCTCCATTAACTACTAAACTGCTACTGTAACCACTACAGTAACTATTACACTCCTACGGTAACGACTAAACCACTACAGTAACTAGTACACTCCTACAGTAAATAGTACAGTGTTACAGTAACTAGTACACTGATACAGTAACTAGTACACCCCTACAGTAACTAGTATACTGCTATAGTAACCACTACAGTGCTACAGTAACTAGTACACTTCTAAAGTAACTAGTACACTCCTACAGTAACTACTAAACTGCTACTGTAACCACTACAGTGCTGCAGTAACTAGTACACTCCTACAGTAACTAATACACTGCTGCAGTAATTACTACACTGCTACAGTAACTAGGACACCACAACAGTAACTAGGACACTGCTACAGTAACTAATACACTGCTACAGTAACTCGTACACTCCTACAGTACCTAGGACCCTTCTACAGTAATTACTACACTGCTACAGTAACTAGTACACTGCTACAGTAACTATTACACTCCTACAGTAACTACTAAACTGCTACTGTAACCACTACAGCAACTATTACACTCCTACAGTAACTACTAAACTGCTGCTGTAACCACTACAGTAACTAGCACACTCCTACAGTAACTAGTACAGTGCTACAGTACTAGTACACTGCTACAGTAACTAATACACTCATACAGTAACTAGTACACTACTATAGTAACCACTACAGTGCTACAGTAACTAGTACACTTCTAAATTAACTAGTACACTCCTACCGTAACTACTAAACTGCTGCTGTAACCACTACAGTACTACAGTAACTAGTACACTAATACAGTAACTAATACACTGCTGCAGTAACTACTACACTGCTACAGTAACTATTACACCACTACAGTAACTACTACACTGCTAAAGTAACTAGTACAACACTACAGTAACTGGTACACCGCTACAGTACTTAGTACACTTCTACAGTAACTGCTACAATAACTAGAACACTGCTACAGTAACTAGTACACTACTACAGTAACTACTACACTGCTACAGTAACCACTACACTGCAACAATAACTAGTACACGGCTATAAGTAACTTGGACACAGCTACAATAACTACTACACTGTTACAGTAACTAGTAAACTGCTACAGTAACTAGTACATTCCTACAGAAACTGCTACAGGAACTAAGACACTGCTACAGTAACAACTACACTGCTACAGTAACTAGGAAACCACTACAGTAACTAGTACACTGCTACAGTAACTAGTACACTTCTTAACTAGTACATTCCTACAGTAACTGCTAAACTGCTACAGTAACTAGGACACTGCTACAGTAACTAGTACACCACTACAGTAACCCCTACACTGCAACAATAACCAGTACACAGCTACAGTAACTAGGACACCGCTACAGTAACTACTACACTGTTACAGTGACTAGTACACTGCTACAGTAACTAGTACACTTCTAAAGTAACTAGTACATTCCTACAGTAACTGCTAAACTGATACAGTAACTACTACACTCTTACACTAACTACTACACTCTTACAGTAACTAGTACACGTCTACACTAACTACTACACTCTTACACTAACTACTACACTCTTACAGTAACTAGTACACTGCTACACTAACTACTACACTCTTACAGTAACTAGTACACTGCTACACTAACTACTACACTGCTACACTAACTACTACACTCGTACAGTAACTACTACACTCGTACAGTAACTAGTACACTCTTACAGTAACTACTACACTCTTACACTAACTAGTACACTGCTACACTAACTACTACACTCTTACAGTAACTAGTACACTGCTACACTAACTACTACACTCTTACAGTAACTACTACACTCTTACACTAACTACTACACTCTTACAGTAACTAGTACACTGCTACACTAACTACTACACTCTTACACTAACTACTACACTAACTAGTACACTGCGACACTAACTACTACACTCTTACACTAACTAGTACGCAGCTACACTAACTACTACACTCTTACACTAACTAGTACACAGCTACACTAACTACTACACTCTTACACTAACTACTACACTCTTACAGTAACTAGTACACTGCTACACTAACTAGTACACTCTTTTTGCGGTGTGGGTAGTTCCCGATGATCAGCGAGTTCGGCGAGGACAGCAACTCCTACTGTTCCTTCGAGAGCAAGGAGACGGCGCTGCTGCACTCGGAGAACGACAGCCTGCAGCAGAGAGTCAACATGCTGACACACGAGGTGAGAGCACTCAACACCACCAGGGGGCGATAGAGGGACATCATGCTGGGAAATAGTCAACATGCTGACACACGAGGTGAGAGCACTCAACACCACCAGGGGGCGATAGAGGGACATCATGCTGGGAAATAGAGAGGCACTGAGCATGCTCTGTGGGGACCATAAGCCCCGCCCCCAGGTTTCATGTCTTCAAGAGAAGCTCCTGTATACTTTTAGGACAATGTTGTTCTAGTAATGAGGCCGTGCTGTAAACAGCAAAGCATCATGGGAGTTTAATGTTGAATACAAAGATGTCCTACATGGACACGTCCCAATACTTACTTTCATCACACTTCTGGACCCCGTCTTTCGCTCCTTCTCTCCTTCTTTCTTCTTTCCTTCCTTCTTTCTCTCATTCCTTCTTTCCTTCTTTCATTCCTTCTTTCTTTCTTTCTTTCTTTCTTTCTTTCTTTCTTTCTTTCTTTCTTTCTTTCTTTCTTTCTTTCTTTCTTTCTTTCCTTCCTTCTTTTTTTCTTTCCTGTTTTCCTTCTTTCTTTTCTTCCATCTTTCCTTCCATCCCTTCTTTTCACCATTCTTTCCTTCCTTCCTTCTTTCTTCCCGTCTTTCTTTCCTTCCTTCTTTCCGTCTCTTTCTTTCCTTATTTCTTTCCTTCTACTCCTTCTTTCCTTCCTTCTTTCTTTCTTTCCTTTTTTCCTTCTTTCTTTTCTTCCATCTTTCCTTCTATCCTTCTTTTCACCATTCTTTTCTTCCTTCATTATTTCTTCCCATCTTTCTTTCCGTCTCTTTCTTTCCTTATTTCTTTCCTTCTATTCCTTCTTTTCTTTTTTTCCTTCTTTTCTTTCTTTCCTTCCTTCTTTTCCTTTCTTTCTTTGTATCTTTCTTTCGTTTTTCCTTCATTCTTTCTTTCTTTCCTTCTTTCTTTTCTTCCGTCTTTCCTTCTATCCCTTCTTTCCTTCCTTCTTTTCTTTCTTTCTTTATCCTTACTTCTTTTCTTCCATCCTTCCTTCTTTCTTTCTTTCCTTCCTTCCTTCTTTTCTTTCTTGCTTTATCCTTCCTTCTTTTTTTACATCCTTCCTTCTTTCCGTCTTTCTTTCTTTCCTTCCTTCTTTCCGTCTTTCTTTCTTTCCTTACTTCTATTCCTTCTTTACGTCTTTCTTTCCTTTTTTCTTTCTTCCTTCTTTTTTCCTTCCTTTGTTCCTTCTTTTATTTATTTCTTTTCTTCCTTTTTTCTTTCCTTCCATCTTTCCTCCTTTTCATTCTTTCTTTCCTTCTATCCTTCTTTTTCTTCTTTCTTTCTTTCCTTCTTTTCTGTCTGTCTTTCTTTCTTTTACCTTTCTTCCTTCCTTCCTTCCTTTCTTATTTCCTTCTATTCCTTCTTTTGTCTTTCCTTCCTTCTTCTCTTCTTTTATTTCTTCTTTCCTTGATTCTTTTTTCTTTCTTTCCTCTCTTCTTTTCCTTCCTTCTTTCCTTCCTTTTGTCTTTCTTTTATTTTTTTCCTTTCTATTTTCTTCCTTTTTTTCTGTTCCCTTCTTTTCTTTTTGTCTTCCTTCTTCTTCCCTTCCTTCTTTCCTTACTTCGTTTCTTCCTTATTCCCTTTGTGTCACCTTCTTTTCCTTAATTTCTTCATTTTTTAATTTCCTTATTACTTTTTTTCTCCTTTCCTCCCTTCTTTCCTTCTTTCTTTAGTATTTCTTTCGTTCATTCCTTCCTTCACTTTTTCTTTTCTTCTTTTGTCCCTTCTTTCCTTCTTCCTTTTTTCTTTCTATCTTCCTTACTCCTTTCCTTTTTCTTTCTTTCTTCTTTCCTTATTCTATTCTTCCTTCCTTCCTTCCTTCCTTCCCTCCCTCCCTCCATCCTTCCCTCTTGAGTTGTGGAGACAAGGTGCAGTGAAGAAGGTTTGATGTCCTTCTTGTCTCTCAGCTGCAGAAGAGGAAGGAGCGAGAGGAGCAGCTGGAGGATGTCATCCAGGCCTACGAGAAGATCCACATGGAGAAAGGAAACCTCCAGAGGGACCTGGACAAGATGGTGCCACGACACACACACACACACACACACACACGCACGCACGCACGCACACACACACACACACACACACACACACACACACACACACACACACACACACACACACACACACACACACACACACACGCACACACACACGCACACACGCACACACACACTCGTCTTTACGGTTTTGGACCATATGACCCATTGACCTGTGTGTGTGTGTGTGTGTGTGTGTGTGTGTGTGTGTGTGTCCTCAGTCGGGCCTGGTGGAGAAGCACGTGGAGCGCATCCTTGGCTTGGAGTCTGCACTCAGGCAGCGAGACAATTCTCTACACAAACTCAACATGCACCTGCACAGCAAAGACATGCAGTACTTGCAGCTGCACGCTGGTGCTGATGCACACAGTGAGTTTACTAGCAACACCACACACACACACACACACACACACACACACACACACACACACACACACACACACACACACACACACACACACTACATAAACACTACATAAACACATACAAACTCACGCAGACACATACAGACACACACGGACACTACATAAACACACAGAAAGACACACCAACACTACACAAACACACGAACACACAAACACACATAACACCAAACAAACACACACAAACACTCCACAAACACACACTAATGCACGCAAACACATGCAGAAACACACAAACACTACAAAAACACCACACAAACACAGACAAACACCAAACAAACACACACATACACCAAACAAACACACACAAACACACACTTAGACAAACACTCACACACAAACACTCCACAAACTCACACACAAACACACACAACCACACACAAACACTACACAAACACATCACAAACACACACAACCACAACACAAACACACAAACCCACACTGCACACACACACAAACACTGCACAAACACCCAAGAACACAAATACACACAAACACTGCAGACCCACAGACACTACACAAACACATCACAAACACACACAAACACTGCACAAACACCCGAGCACACATATACACACAAACACTGCACACACACTAACACACACAAAACACTACACAAATACACACAGACACTACATGAACACACACAAAGACTACATAAACCCAAACAAACATCACACAAACACACAAAGACTACACAAACACCACACAAACACTCAAAAACACTACACTAACCCCCACAAACACTACACAAACCCACAAAAACACCACACAAACACACACAAACAAGAACACACATGAACACTACACAAACCCACAAAAACACACACAAACCCACACAAAAACACACAAACTACACAAACACACACTTCGATCCAGGAAGTAGCCTTCAGCAGCTTCTCCATATTTTCATGGACAAATGTTCAGATATTACTTTAACGTTATGGCGTTATGGACTCATTCTGCTTCAGTATGACGCAGACTAGCAGTGTTACGCTTTCTCAGTGTAGCTAACTACACGCTCTGTCACGTTTTTGATGATTTCTTTCTTTAATGAAATTGTTGTTTTTTTTTAGCAAATTTTGACCCGAGTCATATTTTGGTACTTGATACATGCTAACGTTACCATGCTTGCATCTTCAACACATTTTTCAAGTACACACCTCAGAGTAATATATTTTGATACTTTTATGCATGCTAACGCTAGCAGGCTAGCATTTTAAACACATTTTTTAGGTACACACCTCAGGGTAATATATTTTGGTACTTGTTGCATCTTACAGTTATGGAATTTTAGCATTCTAATATTACCATACTAGCTTGTTTTGCAAATGTTTCAGTAAATGGTGTTACTTGGATATTAATACCTGTTAGCATGCTAATGTTAGTATGCTAGCTTTTTTGTTGTTGTTGCTAATTTTGTATGTATACACCTGAGTCATGTGTTGGTACTTGATACATGCTAACATGCTCGCATTTTCAACACATTTTTTAGGTACACATCTCAGAGTAATATATTTTGCTCCTTGACACATGTTCCGGTTATAGCATTTTAGCATGCTGATATTAGCATGCTGGCGTTTTTCAGCTAATTTAACAGGTATGCACCTCTGCGTCAAATATTTTGTAAATCAACAAATGATACCTGTTAGCATGCTAATGCTGATATGCTAGCTTTTTTTTTTTTTTAGCTTATTTTGCAGGTATACACCTCAGTCATATGTTGGTTATTGATGCATTACTGACGTTAGCATGCATGCTAACATTTTTCAGGAACACACCTCAGAGTAATATATTTTGGTACTTGATGCATGTTACGGTTATAGCATTTTAGCATACAAATATTAGCATGCTGGCGTTTTCAGCTAATTTAACAGGTATGCACCTCTGCGTCAAATGTTTTAACTAAACAAATAATACATGTTAGCATGCAAAAAAAATGTTAAGCCAATTTTGTAGGTATAAACCTTAGTCATATTTTGGTTATTGATGCATGTTAATTTTAGCATGCTAGCATTTTAAACAAATTTTTCAGGAACACACCTCAGAGTAATATATTTTGGTACCTGACACGTGTCACAGTTAGCATTTTAACATAGTAACATTAGCATGCTAGCTTTTTTTTCGCTAATTTTACACTTCAGTGTCATATATTTTGGTACGTCACTAATGCTAACTGTAAGCATGTGCGGATGCCGGCTTTTTTTTCTTAGCTCATTTTGCTCATATTTTTTGTTATGCGACGCTATCTGGCCAGCTTGCTAACTGTTAGCATTTCAGTTTCACTTTGGCTCTTCAGGGTTAACACGAAATTTCTACTGAAATTGCATTTTCTAGTTTTTTGATAAAAATCTCAATATTTTGGTTTTGAAGTTGAAAAACTACCAAATAGGCCCCCAGGTCCTCTGATTGTCCGTTTTTTTAAAGCATAACACTTTGCAGAGAGATAGCTTGTACCCCAAAAAACTTGTAAGTTGGGGCACGCATAAAAGAGTGGTAATGAAAGAGGTCAGATATGCAAATACTGAGTCATGTTCCATCTCGAAATGTGTGTCTGACAAGACCTCTCTAATAACTCCTTCTCGCCATCTTTCATCCAATCCATCCATTTGGCGCCAAGGCGTCGCAGATGAGGTCACTTTCATCCTCTTTGCACACCTGTTCCTCGTCCTCCATCACAGTCCCAGAACAAACAAGCTGCCAAGTGGATCGCAATCATGTTGACTTGACAAAAGAAGTGACAGCCTGTTTCATCCGAGCATCCACTATTGATCCTTTTGCTTCCAATAATATCTGTCCTCCAAATGGGAAGGAAAAATAGGCAGAAAAAAGTTAGCATGCTAACATGCTAATTTTAGCATGTTAGCATGCTAACAGTTAGCATATGTCACATACCAAGTTGTATGACTCTGATGAGGTGGTACGCTGGCAAAACTGGCTATAAATGTTAGCATGCTAACATTAGAATGCTAAAAGTTAGCATGTGTTCAACTACGTTATGACTGAGGTGGTACAGTGGGGGAAAAATGGCTGAAAACGTTAACATGTCATTAGAGATGTCCGATAATGGCTTTTTTTTACCGATATCCAGATATTCCGATACAGTCCAACTCTTAATTACCGATACCGATATCAACCGATACCGATATATACAGTCGTGGAATTAACACATTATTATGCCTAATTTTGTTGTGATGCCCCGCTGGATGCATTAAACAATGTAACAAGGTTTTCCAAAATAAATCCACTCAAGTAATGGAAAAAAATGCCAACATGACACTGCCATATTTATTATTGAAGTCACAAAGTACATTATTTTTCTTTAACATGCCTCAAAACAATAACAGTGCAATAGTTTTTCATAACATGGTCACTACTGCCTAGTTTTCTCTTGTTATATTCTTATTTTATTCTCATTGTTGCTTTTTATTTTTATTGTTATTGTAATATTTTTCTATTCTGTTTCCAGGCGGGGTTGAGGTTGGGGGTAGGGGTTGGCGGTGGGGGGAGGGGGTGTATATTGTAGTGTCCCGGAAGAGTTAGTACTACAAGGAGTTCTGGGTATTTGTTCTGTTGTGTTTATGTTGTATTACGGTGCGGATGTTCTCCCGAAATGTGTTTGTCATTCTTGTTTGGTGTGGGTTCACAGTGTGGCGCATATTTGTAACAGTGTTAAAGTTGTTTATACGGTCACCCTCAGTGTGACCTGTATGGCTGTTGAACAAGTATGCCTTGCATCAATTCGTAATGAGTAAAGCCGGTAGATATGTGACTGAGATGGCACGCACGTAAAGGAAGTGCCTTAAAGGTTTATTGTCTCTCTGTACCTCTCCCTACATCCGTGTACACAGCGGCGTTTAAAAACGTCATACATTTTACTTTTAAAAACCGATACCGATAATAACGAAACCGATACCGATAATTTCCGATATTACATTTTAAAGCATTTATCGGCATGACAACTAGGGATGTCCGATAATATCGGCAGCCCGATATTATCGGACATCCCTAGTTGTCATGTAAATATAAATGTTAGCATGGTAACAGTTAGCATACCAAGTTATATGACTCTGAGGTGGTATGGTGGCAAAATATCGCTAAAAAAAGTTAGCATGCTAAAAATCAGCATGTGTTCAACTACGTTATGACTCTGAGGTGGTACAGTGGGAAAAAAATGGCAAAAAAACATTACCATGTTAAAGTGATCAGGTAAACATAATACATGTTAGCATGGTAACAGTTAGCATGTGTCACATACCAAGTTATATGACTCTGAGGTGGTAAGGTTAAAATAAATAAATAAAGCTAAAAAGGTTAGCATGCTAAAAGTCAGCATGTGTCCAACTGCATTATGACTCTGAGGTGGTATGGTAGAAAAAATGGTTAAAAACTTTAACATGCTAATGTTATCATCCGAACATGCTAACTGTTTGCATGTGTCACGTACTAATTTATAAGTAAGAGGTGGTTTGGCTGCAAAATTGTCTAAAACGGTTAGCATGCCAATTTTTTCTATGCAAACATGCTAACTGTTAGCATGTGTCACGAACCCAGGTATGACTCTGAGGTGGTACAATGGAAAAATTGGCTAAAAGCTTTAGCACGCTAATGTTATCATGCAAACATGCTAACTATTAGCATGTTAAGGTTAGCATGCTAACAGTTAGCATATGTCACATACCAAGTTGTAGGACTCTGATGAGGTGGTAAGCTGGCAAAACTGGCTATAAATGTTAGCATGCTAACATTAGAATGCTAAAAATCAGCATGTGTTCAACTACGTTATGACTCTGAGGTGGTACAGTGGGAAAAAATGGCTAAAAAACGTCACCATGTTAAAGTGATCAGGTAAACATAATAAATGTTAGCATGGTAACAGTTAGCATGTGTCACATACCAAGTTATATGACTCTGAGGTGGTAAGGTTAAAATAAATAAATAAGGCTAAAAAGGTTAGCATGCTAAAAGTCAGCATGTGTCCAACTGCGTTATGACTCTAAGGTGGTATGGTAGAAAAAATGGCTAAAAACTTTAACATGCTAATGTTATCATCCGAACATGCTAACTGTTCTCATGTGTCACGTACCAATTTATAACTAAGAGGTGGTTTGGCTGCAAAATTGGCTGAAACGGTTAGCATGCTAAAAATGTTATTATACAAACATACTAACTGTTAGCATGTGTCACGAACCAAGGTATGACTCTGAGGTGGTACAATGGAAAAATTGGCTAAAAGCTTTAGCATGCTAACATTATCATGCAAACATGCTAACTATTGGCATGTTAAGTTAGCATGCTAACAGTTAGCATATTTCACATACCAAGTTGTAGGACTCTGATGAGGTGGTAAGCTGGCAAAACTGGCTATAAATTTTAGCATGCTAACATTAGAATGCTAAAAGTTAGCATGTGTTCAACTACGTTATGCATCTGAGGTGGTACAGTGGAAAACAATTATTAAAGACGTTAACATGTAAACATAAATGTTAGCATGGTAACAGTTAGCATGTGTCACATACCAAAGTTATATGACTCTGAGGTGGTATGGTGGCAAAATTACACTAAAAAAAGTTAGCATGCTAAAAAAGTTAGCATGCTAAAAATCAGCATGTGTTCAACTACGTTATGACTCTAAGGTGGTACAGTGGGAAAAAATGGCTAAAAAACATTACCATGTTAAAGTGATCAGGTAAACATAATAAATGTTAGCATGGTAACAGTTAGCATGTGTCACATACCAAGTTATATGACTCTGAGGTGGTAAGGTTAAAATAAATAAATAAGGCTAACAAGGTTAGCATGCTAAAAGTCAGCATGTGTCCAACTACGCTATGACTCTGAGGTGGTATGGTAGAAAAAATGGCTAAAAACTTTAACATTCTAATGTTATCATCCAAACATGCTAACTGTTCGCATGTGTCACGTACCAATTTATAACTAAGAGGTGGTTTGGCTGCAAAATTGGCTAAAACAGTTAGCATGCTAATGTTATTATACAAACATACTAACTGTTAGCATGTGTCACGAACCAAGGTATGACTCTGAGGTGGTACAACGGCAAAATTGGCTAAAAGCTTTAGCATGCTGATGTTATCATGCGAACATGCTTACTGTTAGCATGGTAACGTTAACATGATAACAGCGTGTCACCTACCAAGTTGTATGAATCAGAGCTGGTACGCCAGCAAAATTGGCAAAAAAATTTAGCGTGCTAATATTTTCATGCAAACATGCTAATTGTTACCATGCTAACGTTAGCATGTGTCACGTACCAAGTTATATGCCTCTGAGCTGATGCGGCGGAAAAATTGGCTAAAAAGGTTTGCCTACTAACTGTTAGCATGCTAACACGCTAAGTGTTACCATGCTAATGTTAGCATGATAACAGTTAGCATGTGTCACGTACCAAGTTGTATGACTCTGAGCTGATACGACAGCAAAATTGGCTCAAAAAGTTTGCTCGCTAACGGTTAGCATGGTAACGTTAACATGATAACAGCATGTGTCACCTACCAAGTTGTATGAATCAGAGCTGGTACGCCAGAAAATTGGCAAAAAAATTTAGCATGCTAATATTTTCATGCAAACATGCTAATTGTTACCATGCTAACGTTAGCATGATAACAGTTAGCATGTGTCACGTACCAAGTTATGATTTTGACTAAAGTTGACAAAATTGGCTAAAAAGGTTAGCATGCTAACATTTAGCATATGTCGGCTTGCATTCACATTTCCGAGGAGTTTTTCACTTCCTGTAAGCGTCCCAATACTTTTGTTGCTAGCACGTTAATGTCCGCGCTTGTCCTGGGTGTCCCGTCAGTGCTGGACTGTCCCGCCATGACGCTGCAGAGCTCGCGGAGCCTGGACACGCTGTCCGACCTGAAGGTGCAGCGGCTGGAGGCGGAGCTAGAGGGGGCCCGCCACGAGGCCCAGGGGGCGTGCCAGCGGGAGGAGGAGCTCAAGGCGCAGTACGAGCGCCTGAAGGAGGAGCTGAGGCAGCTGCAGGGCGGCCAGCGAGACAGGGTGAGGCCCCCAGAGCGGCGGACAGGAAGTGACGTCGGAGATGATGACACGGAATGTCTGCTTTGGCAGGAGATGTCGTCCCCGTGCAAGCAGTGCGACGTGGAGTGGATCAAGAAGGTGGGAGACGAGCAGTAAGTGAACGAGGAGGCCACTATTTGGTCATTTTTAGGGACCCCCCAGGGGCCTCATTTGGGCCCTCATGTGTTTGAGCAGCAGGGGGCAGAATATTACCAGTTTTCGGTACTTTAGTGTGTGTTAGTAAATATTAATTGAAAATTGTCGCCACCCACACACCCCACTCACTTTGGACAATCAAAACTACCATTTTCCCAGTTAAAAAAAACTCCAGGAATTCCCAGATTTCCCGGTTTTCCAAAGCCCTGTTTTTACCTTTTCCTGAAAAGTTGTCATAGTCCACATTTTCAACCGTTTTTTGACCAGTCCGCATTCAAAACATTCCTCTTAGTTGGTAAACCAATGCTCCTGTTGGCTTTACGAAAAAATTCCGGGGTTTCCCGAAATATACCCATTCTCAATTCAAACTGTTATTAAGTCAACATTTTTCAACCGATTGCCAACATTTCAATACCAACCCATTCATATCATCTAGAACAATGGTGCTAGTATCAATATTTTCAAAAATTCCCAGTTTCCCAAATTTCCACGAAAATTCCCATTCAAAATAAAGGATGTATTCAAAGTTCTACATACCCGACATTCTCAAAATGTCTGACCTTCCCACACACACACTACTCTTCCGATATATCGAGCGCAAAACATGTTTTCTATTTCCCCAAATTCCTGGTTTTCCCGGAATTTTAGGGAATTTTTTCCCCGTTGACAATGAGTGGGAAATACAATGGACTGCATAGCCCACATTTCTCAACGGATTCGAACCGTTCCACCACCCACACACTCCACTCACTTTGGACAGTCAAAACTACCATTTTCCCAGTTCAAAAAAACTCCAGGAATTCCCAGATTTCCAAAGCCCTATTTTTACCTTTTCCATGAAAGTTGTCATAGTCCCCATTTTCAACCGTTTTTTGACCAGTCCGCATTTAAAAAATTCCTCTTAGTTGATAAATCAATGCTTCTATTGGCTTTTAGAAAAAATTCCAGGGTTTCCCGAAATTCCCATTCCCAATTCAAACTGTTACTACGTCAACATTTTTCAACCAATTCCAAACATTTCAACACCAACCCATTCATATCATCTAGGACAACTCTTCCAGTATATCGAACGCAAAACATGTTTTCCAGTTCCCCAAATACCTGGTTTTCCTGGAATTTCAGGGAATTTTCTCCCCGCTGACATGAGTGGGAAATACGATGGACTGCATATCCCACATTTCTCAACGGATTCGAACCGTTCCACCACCCACACACTACACTCACTTTGGACAGTCAAAACTACCATTTTCCCGGTTCAAAAAAACTCCAGGAATTCCCAGATTTCCTTGTTTTCCAAAGCCCTATTTTTACCTTTTCCATGAAAGTTGTCATAGTCCACATTTTCAACCGTTTTTTGACCAGTCCGCATTCAAAAAATTCCTCTTAGTTGGTAAACCAATGCTCCTATTGGCTTTACGAAAAAATTCCAGGGTTTCCCGAAATTCCGGAAATACCCATTCCCAATTCAAACTGTTACTAAGTCAACATTTTTCAACCGATTGCAAACATTTCAACACCAACACATTAATATCATCTAGAACAATGGTGCTAGTATCAATATTTTCAAAAATTCCCAGTTTTCCAGAATTTCCCAAATTTCCACGAAAATTCCCATTCAAATGAAAGGATGTATTCAAAGTTCTACATACCCGACATTCTCAAAATTTTGGTCCATTTTTAAACCTGATTCTGACCTTCCCACACACACACTACTCTTCCGATATATCGAGCGCAAAACATGTTTTCTATTTCCCCAAATTCCTGGTTTTCCCGGAATTTTAGGGAATTTTTTCCCCGTTGACAATGAGTGGGAAATACAATGGACTGCATAGCCCACATTTCTCAATGGATTCGAACCGTTCCACCACCCACACACTCCACTCACTTTGGACAGTCAAAACTACCATTTTCCCAGTTCAAAAAAACTCCAGGAATTCCCAGATTTCCAAAGCCCTATTTTTACCTTTTCCATGAAAGTTGTCATAGTCCACATTGTCAACCGTTTTTTGACCAGTCCGCATTTAAGACATTCCTCTTAGTTGCTAAATCAATGCTTCTATTGGCTTTTAGAAAAAATTCCAGGGTTTCCCAAAATTCCCATTCCCAATTCAAACTGTTACTACGTCAACATTTTTCAACCAATTTCAAACATTTCAACACCAACCCATTCATATCATCTAGGACAACTCTTCCGATATATCGAACGCAAAACATGTTTTCCAGTTCCCCAAATACCTGGTTTTCCTGGAATTTCAGGGAATTTTCTCCCCGCTGACAATGAGTGGGAAATACGATGGACTGCATAGCCCACATTTCTCAACGGATTCGAACCGTTCCACCGCCCACACACTCCACTCACTTTGGATAATCAAAACTACCATTTTCCAAGTTAAAAAAACCCTCCAGGAATTCCCAGATTTCCCGGTTTTCCAAAGCCCTATTTTAACCTTTGCCTGAAAAGTTGTCATAGTCCACATTTTCAACCGTTTTTGACCAGTCCATCTTCAAAACATTCCTCTTTGTTGGTAAACCAATACTCCTATTGGCTTTTCAAAAAAATTCCAGGGTTTCCCGAAATTCCAGAAATACCCATTCCCATTTCAAACTGTTACTACGTCAACATTTTTCAACCGATTTGTTCCATTTCTAAACCCGATTCTGTCCTTTCCACACACACACACTACTCTTCCGATATATCGAAAGCAAAAATGTTTTTCTATTTCCCCAAATTCCTGTTTTCCCAGAATTTCTGGGAATTTTCTCCCCAGAAACACCCATTCCCAATTCAAACTGTTACTACGTCAACATTTTTCAACCGATTGCAAACATTTCAACACCAACCCATTCATATCATATAGGACAATTGTGCTAGTATCAATATTTTCAAAAATTCCCAGTTTTCCCGAAATTCACAAATTTCCTCCGAAATTCCCATTCAAATGAAAGGACATATTCAAAGTTCTACATACACTACATTCTCAAAGTTTTGCTACATTTTTAAACCCGATTTTGACCTTTCCACATACCCACACACACACACTACTCTTCTGATATTTAGAACCCAAAAATGTTTTTCTATTTCCCCAAATTCTTGGTTTTCATGGAATTTCTGGGAATTTTCTCCCCAGAAATACCCATTCCCAATTCAAAGTGTTACTACGTCAACATTTTTCAACCGATTGCAAACATTTCAACACCAACCCATTCATTTAATCTCGGACAATTGTGCTTGTATCAATATTTTCAAAAAATCCTCGTTTTCCCAAAATTCCCAAATTTCCATGAAATTCCAATTTAAATGAAAGGACGTATTCAAAGTTCTCCAAATATTGCTCCATTTTTAAACCCGATTCTGACCTTCCCACACACACACACTACTCTTCAGATATATATCGAACGCAAAACATGTTTTCTATTTCCCCAAATACCTGGTTTTCCTGGAATTTCAGGGAATTTTCTCCCCGTTGACAATGAACGGGAAATACAATGGACTGCATATCCCACATTTCTCAACGGATTCGAACCGTTCCACCACCCACACACTCCACTTACTTTGGATAATCAAAACTACCATTTTCCAAGTTAAAAAAACTCCCGGAATTCCCAGATTTCCCAAAGCCCTATTTTTACCTTTTCCTGAAAAGTTGTCACAGTCCACATTTTCAAACGTTTTTGACCAGTCCACCTCAAAACATTCCCCTTATTTGGGAAAACAAATGCTCCTATTGGCTTTTCGTACAAATTCCAGGGTTTCCCGAAATTCCGAAATACCCATTCCCAATTCAAACTGTTACTACGTCAACATTTTTCAACCGATTCCAAACATTTCAACACCAACCCATTCATATCATCTAGGACAATTGTGCTAGTAGCAGTATTTTCAAAAATTCCCAGTTTTCCCGAAATTCCCATTCAAATGAAAGGACGTATTCAAAGTTCTACATACCCTTCATTCTCAAAATGTTGCTCCATTTTTAACGTGATTCTGACCTTTCCACACACACACTACTCTTCCGATATTTCGAACGCAAAACATGTTTTCTATTTCCCAAAAAATATCCAACACTTCTTTTTTCTAAAGTAAATCAAATATTTTTTTGATTCTAATAACAATCATGATTATTCTGAAAATCTATCTTTTTTACATTCCTTATGGTTAATCACAGTAAATTGTTTGCTTGCATAATTTAAATTTAGCTTTAAAAATTACCTTGATATTTTGACACTAATTTTACTCAATAAACAAAATGTATTTGCTCAATACTTGGTAATGGTATCTAAAGCATAATGTTTTACTGAGCACACTTTCACTGATTTGTGCAACAACCTGTATAAGTACTGTGATTTAATGTCAACATTTGCCTGAATTTATTTGACAAGTACAGGCATGTTTGTTTATTTATCCATCCATCCATTTTCTACCGCTTGTCCCTTTTGGGGTCGCTGGAGCCTATCTCAGCTGCATTCGGGCGGTAGGCGGGGTACACCCTGGACAAGTCGCCCACCTCATCGCAGTTGTTTATTTATTTTATTTTATATATAATGTTTGTTGGTTACTTGTGTTTAATTGTACAAAAAACAAAACCAGTAAAGTTGGCATGTTGTGTAAATGATAAATAAAAACAGAATACAATGATTTGCAAATCCTTTTTAATTTATATTCAATTAAATAGACTGCAAAGACAAGATATTTAATGTTCCAACTGAGAAACTTGTTTTTTTTTGCAAATAATCATTAACTTAGAATTTAATGGCAGCAACACATTGCAAAAAAAGTTGGCACAGGGGCATTTTTACCACTGTGTTACATGGCCTTTCCTTTTAACAACACTCAGTAAACGTTTGGGAACTGAGGAGACACATTTTTGAAGCTTTTCAGGTGGAATTCTTTCCCATTCTTGCTTGATGTACAGCTTAAGTTGTTCAACAGTCCGGGGGTCTCCGTTGTGGTATTTTAGGCTTCATAATGCGTCACACATTTTCAACGGGAGACAGGTCTGGACTACAGGCAGGCCAGTCTAGTACCCGCACTCTTTTACTATGAAGCCACACTGTTGTAACACGTGGCTTGGCATTGTCTTGCTGAAATAAGCAGGGGCGTCCATGATAACGTTGCTTGGATGGCAACATGGGACGGTGTGGCGAAGTTGGTAGAGTGGCTGTGCCAGCAATCGGAGTGTTGCTGGTTACTGGGGTTCATTTCCCACCTTCTACCTTCCTAGTCACGTCCGTTGTGTCCTTGGGCAAGACACTTCACCCTTTGCCTCTGATGGCTGCTGGTTAGCGCCTTGCATGGCAGCTCCCGCCATCAGTGTGTGAATGTGTGTGTGAATGGGTAAATGTGGAAATACTGTCAAAGCGCTTTGAGTACCTTGAAGGTAGAAAAGCGCTATACAAGTATAACCCATTTATCATTTATTTAACATACGTTGCACCAAAACCTGTATGTACCTTTCAGCATCAATGGTGCCTTCACAGATGTGTAAGTTACCCATGTCTTGGGCACTAATACACCCCCCATACCATCACAGATGCCGGCTTTTCAACTTTGCGCTTATAACCATCCGGATGGTTCTTTTCCTCTTTGGTCTGGAGGACACGACGTCCACAGTTTCCAAAAACAATTTGTAATGTGGGCTCGTCAGACCACAAAACACTTTTCCACTTTGCATCAGTCCATCTTAGATGAGCTCGGGCCCAGCGAAGCCGGCAGCGTTTCTGGGTGTTGTTGATAAATGGCTTTGGCTTTGCATAATAGAGTTTTAACTTGCACTTACAGATGTAGCGACAAACTGTAGTTACTGACAGTGGTTTTCTGAAGTGTTCCTGAGCCCATGTGGTGATATTCTTTACACATTGATGTCGCTTTTTGATGCAGTACCGCCTGAGGGATCGAAGGTCCGTAATATCATCGCTTACGCGCAGTGATTTCTCCAGATTCTCGGAACCTTTTGATGATATTACGGACCGTAGATGGTGAAACTCCTAAATTCCTTGCAATAGCTGGTTGAGAAATGTTGTTCTTAAACTGTTGGACAATTTGCTCACGCATTTGTTGACAAAGTGGTGACCCTCACCCTATCCTTGTTTGTGAATGACTGAGCATTTCATGGAAGCTGCTTTTATACCCAATCATGGCACCCACCTGTTCCCAATTAGCCTGTTCACCCGTGGGATGTTCCAAATAAGTGTTTGATGAGCATTCCTCAACTTTCTCAGTCTTTTTTGCCACTAGTGCCAGCTTTTTCGAAACATGTTGCCGGCATCAAATTCCAAATGAGCTAAAATTAGCAAAAAATAAAGTTTTCCAGTATCTTGTCTTTGCAGTTTATTCAATTGAATACAGGTTGAAAAGGATTTGCAAATAATTGTAATTTGTTTTTATTTACCATTTACACAGGGTGCCAACTTCACTGGTTTTGGGGTTTGTATATATGTTTAAAAAATAATCAAATAAATTAGACGATTAATCTGCGTTGATCAATTTTTGGTGATTAATCACTAAACTCGTTAAACATAACAGCCCTAATTCTGACTATGTTTGTGTGGTTGTTGGACCCACAAGGTGGAGTCAGAAAAGAACACATTTCACCGTAACCTTTGTCCCATTATTGACAGTATTTTGGTGAAAGAAATCCAAAACGAAACCGACCGCAGCCTCGGGTCATGTGACTCCCACTCGGCCAAGAAGAGTTTCGACGGGTAGAAGACTGAAAGTGAAGACAGAAAGTGCGGTGGCGCTTGTTTTTAATCTTTCTTTTTCGTTCCAGACCTCTGTCATGGTTTGGTTGCACTCACACTCTCGGTTCCGCCCACTGAAGATTACCAATGTCTTCTTGTAATTTGCAGCCTTTAGTGTAAACACCTTCTTTAAAATAGTTTGCATCGGTGCTCAGCGTCATTTTGCCATGTGCTGCTCCAAATGTATTTGGAGTGAAACCTTTTATATACTTTTTGAATCAAATCTGAATGTAATTTGATGCATGTTTTGGACTAAAAGTGTTTAACACTTTTCCCATCACACACTCTAATGCAGGGGTCACCAACCTTTTTGAAACCAAGGGCTACTTCTTGGGTACTGATTAATGCAAAGGGCTACCAGTTTGATACACACTTAAATAAATTGCCGGAAGTAGCCAATTTGCTCAATTTACCTTTAACTCTGTTATTATTAATAATTAATGATATTTATCTTTGTGGAAACACTGATCATCTTAATGATTTCTCACAATAAATATATATAGAAACAGATAAATATCAATATGCAACACTTTATTTTTATATTTTCTCTAAGTGCACATTTTTCAAATTGAACATTTTCAAATGATCACTTCTAAGACAGTCTTGTGAAATCACAATATCCCATTTTAACTAGCTAGCCACTAACATTGTTTAACAAATCATGAATTACTTTGCACCATGTTTGTACAAATAATAACTCATGTAAAATACAAAAGTAAACTCTCCAATTTTTAAATCATGTCACACTTTGAACTGGACACCAAATCTGTTATCTGTTTCTTTGTCAGTTAGTGGGAAGCCTGGCATTGCATGCTGTTAACTAGTGTGTTGTACTCTGGTGTGTAACTTGACACTGCAACTCTGAGTGAGTCTTGCAGATGTGCATCAGTGAGGCGTGTTCTGTGTTTGAAAGATTTTGTACAAAGAGTATGAATATGGGGGCCTGAAACTTCTCAACCTTGAAGCTATGTGTCTGTCTTTAAAAGCATCAATTGTTCCAAAGATGTATTTAAACATTGAGTGGTACACAAATGTCCTGTTGGACAAAAAACATGTACTGTATCAAAATAAATTGTATCCTTTTTTACAAGTGATCCCCTCCCAGAGAGTCTGCTGGGAAACATGGCGGGGTTCATAAAGGAAACAATCCACTCATAGTGGTGTTTTCAACTTTATGTGACAGAAAAAAGAGACGATATTTTGCAGCAGTTAATATGGATGAACTCTAATATTGTAATAGATGGAAAGCCTTTCTTTTGGAAAAATATGTTTGGAAAGAGGAATCATTTTTGTCAATGATATTATCAATGAGAATGGTAAAATTATGAAGTATGATGAATTTAGAGCTATTTATGGTGATGCTTGCTCAAGCTTTTCATTTTATCAACTAACTGGAGTAATTGGGAAAAGATGGAAACAAATAATTAATTATTGAACTACTAAATTATTAGTTTGTAAACCTCTAACAAGAAATTCTAGTTGGCAAAAAGGAACTAAAATAAATGGAAAAATATATAATTTTTATTTAATAAAGAAATCTTTGAAGGCTGCCTCATACAACACAAATGGAAAATGGGAGGACTTTTTTGACTGCCCGTTGCCATGGGATGCCATATTCAAACTAATCTGTAAAACCACTATCGATGTGCAAAATCGTTATTTTCAAATTAAAATTATTTATAACTTCTTACCCACAGGGAAAATGTTAAAATTATGGAATATGACAGAGTCAGATGATTGCCGATTTTGTTGTCAGGAGCCTGAATCCACCCTGCATTTGTTTTGGTATTGTCATATTGTGTCTTTGTTTTGGGTGGAAGTTGAAAAAATGTGTTTAAGGATTGGTTTGTTTATGAAGCTTAATGTGGTTTCTGTTATTTTAGGAGAGTTCATTGACAATCATGATTTAGTCAATTTAATTATAGTACTCGGTAAAATGTTTATTTTTAAGGCCAAAAACAGATATTCACTTAGTATTACTTTCTTTAAAACATTTATTCAGTATTTTCTAACTTTAGAAAGTTACATGGTTGAAAACGATAATGATGCCAAAAAACATTAAAAAAAAGATGAGAAGTCCTCAAAGGCTTATTTTGATATCTGTTGTTGTGTTCCCTAATTTGAGTGACCTGGACATAATCTGGACTGAACATAAATGCTTATTTTGAAAATGTAATTTTGTTTATAAATTATATGCAATCTGTTGTGTTCCCTAATTTGTTTCTGTGTACATGAATGAAGGTGTGTGTTGCTGAGTCCGACTTGGACATTATCTGGACTGGGCCTGGTTTAAAAAACCCTTTAAACAAATCTAATTTCATTGACAACCTGGTCTGTTGAAGATAAGGCCCTTTTTTAAAAAATTAAATAAAATAAGATAAATAAATAAAAAACATTTTCTTGGGATAAAAAAGAAAGTAAAACAATATAAAAATAATTACATAAAAAATAGTAATTAATGAAAATGTTAGTGGACCAGCAGCCTATACAATCATGTGTGCTTCAGGGACTGTGTCCCTTGCAGATGTGTTGTCTATGTTGTGGGAACCAGAATATTGGTAGCAGAAAGAAATAACCCCTTTTGTGTGAGTGGGTGTGGATGAGTGTGCATGGGGGAGGTTGTTTGGGTTGATGCACTGATTGAAAGTGTATCTTGTGTTTTTTCTATGTAGATTTAATTTAAAAAAAAAAAAAAAAAAAAAAAAAATTTTTTTTTTTTTTTTTTTTTTTTAATTTTAAAAAAATGTTGTTTTTTTTTAGAACAGGCCCGCGGGCGACTCATCTGGTCCTTACGGGCGACCTGGTGCCCGCGGGCACCGCGTTGGTGACCCCTGCTCTAATGGATTTAAATTGGTGTAATTTTGATTTTTTTTTTATGATGTTTGGACGTTTTTCATGATATCCACAAAAGTTCAGTGAGCAGGTTGTGTTATGTGTGACGATGTGTGTTGACCTTTATGTTAGTTGTATTTTCTTTTTCTTTTTTCTTAATATATCTTAATATATCTTTAATATGTCATAAAAAATATCTTAAATATGTCTTAATATATCTTCAGTATGTCTTAAAATATCTTAAAAATGCCTAATTATGTCTTCAAAGCATCTTAAATGTGTCTTAAATTTGTCATTAAAAATATCTTAAATATGTCTTAATATATCTTATATAAGTCTTAGAATATCTTAAAAAAGGCCTAATTATGTCTTAAAAACATCTTAAATGTGCCTTAAATATGTCATAAAAATATCCTAAATATGTTTTAATATATATCTTTAATATGTCTTAAAATATCTTAAAAACTGACTAATTATGTCTTAAAAGCATCTTAAATGTGTTTTAAATATGTCATTAAAAATATCTTAAATATGTCTTAACATATCTTAGAATATCTTAAAAAAGGCCTAATTATGTCTTAAAAACATCTTAAATGTGCCTTAAATATGTCATAAAAATATCCTAAATATGTTTTAATATATATCTTGAATATGTCTTAAAATATCTTAAAAATGCCTAATTATGTCTTAAAAGCATCTTAAATGTGTCTTAAATATGTCATTAAAAATATCTTAAATATGTCTTAACATATCTTATATATCAATCAATCAATCAATGTTTATTTATATAGCCCTAAATCACAAATGTCTCAAAGGGCTGTACAAGCCACAACGACATCCTCGGTACAGAGCCCACATACGGGCAAGGAAAACTCACCCCAGTGGGACGTCATATATGTCTTAGAATATCTTAAAAATACCTAATTATGTCTTAAAAGCATCTAAAATGTGTCTTAAATATATCAAAAAATTTTATTAAATATGTCTTAATATATCTTGTATGTCTTAAGATATCTTAAAAAGGCCTAATTATGTCTTAAAATCATATTAAATATGTCATAAAAAAAAGTCTTAAATATGTCTTAATATATCTTCTATAGGTCTTAAAATATCTTAAAAAGGCCTAATTATGTATTAAAAACATCTTAAATGTGTCTTAAATATGTCATAAAAATATCTTAAATATGTCTTAATATATCTTATATATCAATCAATCAATCAATGTTTATTTATATAGCCCTTAATCACAAGTGTCTCAAAGGGCTGTACAAGCCACAACGACATCCTCGGTACAGAGCCCACATACGGGCAAGGAAAACTCACCCCAGTGGGACGTCATATATGTCTTAGAATATCTTAAAAATACCTAATTATGTCTTAAAAGCATCTAAAATGTGTCTTAAATATGTCATAAAAATTTCTTAAATATGTCTTAATATATCTTGTATGTCTTAAGATATCTTAAAAAGGCCTAATTATGTCTTAAAATCATATTAAATATGTCATAAAAAAGTCTTAAATATGTCTTAATATATCTTCTATATGTCTTAAAATATCTTAAAAAGGCCTAATTATGTATTAAAAGCATCTTAAATGTGTCTTAAATATGTCATAAAAATATCTTAAATATGTCTTAATATATCTTTTATATGTCTTAAAATATCTTAAAAAGGCCTAATTATGTCTTAAAAGCATCTTAAATGTGTCTTAAATATGTCATAAAAAAGTCTTAAATATGTCTTAATATATCTTCTATATGTCTTAAAATATCTTAAAAAGGCCTAATTATGTCTTAAAGTCATATTAAATGTGTCTTAAATATGTCATAAAAAATATCTTAAATATGTCTTGAAATATTTTTAAAATGCCTAATCATGTCTTAAAAGCATTTTAAATGTGTCTTAAATATGTCATAAAAAATATATTAAATATGTCTTAATATATTTTATGTATGTCTTAAAATATCTTAAAAAGGCCTAATTATGTCTTAAAAGCATCTTAAATGTGTCTTAAATATGTCATAAAAATATCTTAAATATGTCTTAATATATATTGTATATGTGTTAAAATATCTTAAAAAGGCCTAATTATGTCTTAAAAGCATCTTAAATGTGTCTTAAATATGTCATAAAAATATCTTAAATATGTCTTAATATATCTTATATATGTCTTAAAACATCTTAAAAAGGCCTAATTACGTCTTAAAAGCATCTTGAATGTGTCTTAAATATGGCATAAAAATATCTGAAATATGTCTTAATATATCTTTAATTTGTCTTAAAATATCTTAAAAAGGCCTAATTATGTCTTTAAAGCATCTTCAATATGTCTTAAATATGTCATTAAAAATATCTTAAATATGTGTTAATATATCTTTTTCATATGTCTTAAAGGATCTTTAAAGGCCTACTGAAAGCCACTACTAGCGACCACGCAGTCTGATAGTTTATATATCAATGATGAAATCTTAACATTGCAACACATGCCAATACGGCCGGGTTAACTTATAAAGTGACATTTAAAATTTCCCGGGAAATATCCGGCTGAAACGTCGCGGTATGATGACGTATGCGCGTGACGAAGTCAGTTTAACGGAAGTTATGGTACCCCGTAGAATCCTATACAAAACGCTCTGTTTTCATTTCATAATTCCACAGTATTCTGGACATCTTTTGCAATTTGTTTAATGAACAATGAAGGCTGCAAAGAAGACAGTTGTAGGTGGGATCGGTGTATTAGCAGCGGACTACAGCAACACAACCAGGAGGACTTTGTTGGAGAGCAGACGCGCTAGCCGCCGACCTCACCTTGACTTCCTACGTTTCCGGGCCGCCAAACGAAGTCCTTCGTCCTTCCGCCGATCGCTGGAACGCAGGTGAGCACGGGTGTTGATGAGCAGATGAGGGCTGGCTGGCGTAGGTGGAGAGCTAATGTTTTTAGCATAGCTCTGTGCGTTCCGGTTGCTAAGTTGCTAAGTTAGCTTCAATGGCGTCGTTAGCACAGCATTGTTAACCTTCGCCAGCCTGGAAAGCATTAACCGTGTATTTACATGTCCACGGTTTAATAGTATTGTTGATTTTCTATCTATCCTTCCAGTCAGGGGTTTATTTTTTTTGTTTCTATATGCAGTTAAAGCACGATGCTATCACGTTAGCTCGTAGCTAAAGCATTTCGCCGATGTATTGTCGTGGAGATAAGAGGCACTGAATGTCCATTTCGCGTTCTCGACTCTCATTTTCAAGAGGATATAGTATCCGAGGTGGTTTAAAATACAAATCCGTGATCCACAATAGAAAAAGGAGAAAGTGTGGAATCCAATGAGTCAGCTTGTACCTAAGTTACGGTCAGAGCGAAAAAAAAAAATGTATTTCACTGCATTCTAGTCCGTCACTCTCACGTTCCTCGTCCACGAATCTTTCATCCTCGCTCAAATTAATGGGGTAATGGTCCGAATGGCTCTAGCTGCGTTGAAAACAATAGGAAAATATGAGGGAGTGAACAACTGACAACGTCACGCTACTTCCGGTAGGGGCAAGGTTTTTTTTATCAGAGACCAAAAGTTGCGAACTTTATCGACGTTGTTCTATACTAAATCCTTTCAGCAAAAATATGGCAATATCGCAAAATGATCAAGTATGACACATAGAATGGATCTGCTATTCCCGTTTAAATAAAAAAATTCATTTCAGATGGCTCCGTAGCTAAAGAGCTTCACCGATATATTGTCGTGGAGATAAAAGTCACTGTGAATGTCCATTTTGCGTTCTCGACTCTCATTTTCAAGAGGATATAGTATCCGAAGTGGTTTAAAATACAAATCCGTGATCCACAATAGAAAAAGGAGAAAGTGTACCCTTGTACCTAAGTTACGGTCAGAGTGAAAAAAGATACGTCCTGCACTGCACGCTAGTCCTTCACTCTCACGTTCCTCATTCACGAATCTTTCATCCTCGCTCAAATTAATGGGGTAATCGTCGCTTTCTCGGTCCGAATCTCTCTCGCTGCATTGAAAACAATGGGGAAATGTGAGCAGCCCTTCCTCCTGTGACGTCACGCTATCAGAGACCAAAAATTGTGAACTTTATGGTCGTTGTTCTATACTAAATCCTTTCAGCAAAAATATGGCAATATCAGGAAATGATCAAGTATGACACATAGAATGGATCTGCTATCCCCGTTTAAATAAAAAAAAAATCATTTCAGATGGCCTTTAATGGAATTTATGACACCGGGCCGTAGTTTGGACACTCCTGATATCTGTTCCATTATATTCCTTTCAGTAAATAGGGATGGGTACCGATATCGGTACTCTAATACAGTGGTCCCCAACTACTGGGCCGCGGCCCGGTAACAGGTCCGTGGATCGATTGGTACCGGGCCGCACAAGAAATTGAAAAAAAATATATATATATATAGATATTTTTTTATTTTATTTTTTATTAAATCAACATCAAAAACACAAGATACTCTTACAATTAGTGCACCAACTCAAAAAACCTCCCTCCCCCATTCACACTCATTCACACAAAAGGGTTGTTTCTTTCTGTTATTAATATTTCTGGTTCCTACATTATATATCAATATACATCAATACAGTCTGCAGGGATACAGTCAGTAAGCACACATGATTGTATTTTTTTATAACAAAAAAATAAAAATGAAATAAATACCAAAACCCCCCCGGTCCGTGGGACAAATTTTCAAGCGTTGACCAGTCCGCAGTTACAAAAAGGTTGGGGGCCACTGCTCGGGTATTAACTGTGTCTTAATTAAGTCTTAGATATTGTATGTCTTAAACATTTCTTAAATATAACTTAATAATGTTCTACAAATATCCTAAATATGTCCTAAATATATTAAATATAACTTAAATATGTTTTAAAAATATCCTAAATATGTCTCAAAATATCTTTAAAATGCGGACTTATGTCTTAAAAGCATCTTAAATGTCCTAAATATGCCGTAAATAATATCTTAAATATGTGTAAAAAAACAACTTAAAAAGGCCTAATTATGTCTTAAAAGCATCTTAAATGTGTCCTAAATATGTCCTAAATATGCCATAAATAATATCTTAAATATGTCTTAATATATCTTAAATGTCTAAAAAAAACAAACCTAAAAAGGCCTAATTATGATAAATAAATGATAAATGGGTTATACTTGTATATAGGGATGATGTTTGATAAGGAATTATCGAGTTCGAGCCTATTATCGAATCCTCTTATCGAACCGATTCCTTATCGATTTTCTTATCGAGTCCAGATAGGTTGTTGTATATGGAAAAAAACACACAATATTTGGTTTAACAAAAGCTCACTTTTATTATATAATAGAAAAATAAAATCTAATAAATAAATAAATATTGACTGTTACCCACCTAAAAAAATAAAATAAAATAAATAAATATTGACTGTTGTTACCCAAAGTATATTAAGTGGGATTTTTCAGAGAAACAAATATATACAGTAACACAAAAACAACCTGTCTCTGTGATCACTATAGGTGTATAAATAATAATATAGTGTTAAATAAAATCCGTCCCTTGGGCACAAAACTGAAAATAGTACAGCTCTCCAAAAAGTGCACTTCTGCTGCTATTTGACATAACTGTTTGTTATGATGCTTTGACATGTTTGCACTTTATTTCTTTATTGAAAGAAAATTCTATGAAGAGAAAAGTTCTTTGCAAATGTGGTTACAATGCTAAAAAATGAAAAGTTAAAGCTAAAAAAGAAATACACTTTATTGAGTTAACATTATTTCTTTATAGTGGGAAAAATTTTATGAGCTAGAGAATATAACAACTACACTACCCAGCATGCAACGGGAGTTACGAGCATGCGCGGTAGCCCCGAAAAGTGTTGCATGTTGCCACGCTGTGAAAGTAAACGTCAAGAACTCAGCCACCACGCCTCGTCTGCATTATTTATAATTAGACCGACAACACATCTACAGTGTGATTTTGTTTTGTTTACAAGGAAAGAAAAACAAAAGTTAAAAAAGGGAGATATGTTGTATATATATGTATGTGCTGCGGTTGTTTTAAGAACGTTGCGACAGCTGCCGTAAAGGAGGTGCGTTGCTAGCCTGGTTGCTATGTTTCCGGTTGGTCGTAAAAGTGTCCGTCATGTGTTTTACCCTGCTCAAATCTCTCAGTAAACTTATTCGATGGATTATAGCTTTTGTTTTGAACTTTATTACACCTTGGAGCGCTTTTTCCCGTCCATTGTTTTCCTGCTTTCGCTATCTGCGCCTAATGACTGAGCTACGTGACGTCAATTCTTGTGATGTCACCCGGAGCATTTCTGGTCGGGACGGGATTCGAATAAAGAATTGATTGCTGGCACAGCCACTCTACCAACTTCGCCACGCCATCTTAAAAGCATCTTAAATGTGTCCTAAATATGTCATAAAAATATCTTAAATATGTCTTAATATATTAAGTTAAAGTTAAAGTACCAATGATTGTCACACACACACTAGGTGTGGCGAAAATATTCTCTGCATTTGACCCGTCACCCTTGATCACCCCCTGAAAGGTGAGGGGAGCAGTGAGCAACAGCGGTGGCCGCGCCCAGAATAATTTTTGGTGATTTAACCCCCAATTCCAACCCTTGATGCTGAGTGTCATGCAAGGAGGTAATGGGTCCCATTTTTATAGTCTTTGGTATATCTTAAATATGTCTTTAAATATCTTTAAAAAAAAAAAAAAAAAAGCCTAATTATGTCTTAAAAGTATCTTAAATGTGTCCTAAATATGTCATTAAAAATATCTTATATATGTCTTAATATATCTTAAATATGTCTTTAAATATCTTTAAAAAAAAAAAAGCCTAATTATGTTTTAAAAGCATCTTAAATGTGTCTTATGCATATGTCGGAAAAGATACCTTAAATATGTCTTAATATATCTTAAATATGTCTTAGTATATCTTACAAAGGCCTAATTATGTCTTAAAAGCATCTTAAATGTGTCTTATACATGTCATAAAAATATCTTAAATATGTCTTACTATATCTTAAATATGTCTTAATATATTTTAAACATGTCTTCAAAAATATCTTAGACATTTCAAATCCATCCATAATTTCTTGAGTTATGTTGCCAACGCCTTGTTACCGCTGCCTCCTTTTCAACAGAGATCGTGTTTCCTTTTTTATTTAGGCGACCTTTTGGCCGCACTCGTGCAGGAAACACAGCAACTGTACTTGTAGATATTCATCTTTTATCATCACACTGTGCGCTAATGCTAACCTCAGCTAATGCTGCAAAAACAGTCAGTAGTGAAAAACTCCAATGTGTGTAATATATGCGTCTTACGTAATATATCTATAAAATTGTCAGAACATGGACTATGATGCAGTTTCCTGCGTGGGTTGCTTTCCCGAGATGCAAACGAACTGAAGCAAACATGGCGTGGAGGTAAAAACATGATTTTATTCTACACTAACAAAACTCAAAAAAAGGTATAAACAAAAGGCGCTCCCAGCGGAGGTAAAAACTTGACTATGAAAAAACAAAAGACATGCACGTGGGCATAAAAACTATAAACATTAAATCAAAACTTACTTGGCATGAGATGAAACAAGAACTATGGTAAACAGGTGCAGAGCATACATTTGTGTGGAGAAGGTGATGTCGCCAGGAAGACCAACAGAAAAAGACAGGCTTTAAATAACAGTGACATGATCAGTGAAAACAGGTGTGTGACTCAAAATGTGAAACAGGTGCATGACAGGACAGGTGAAAACTAATGAGTTGCTATGGAAACAAACAAAACAAGGAAGTGAAACCCGGAACTAAGGAAGTGTCCAAAAAACAAAACAGCACATGGCCAAACAAAAACATGAACACAGACATGACAAAAATATACTAAATGTGTCTTAATTAAGTCTTAGATATGTCTTACACATTTCTTAAATATAACTTAATGATGATCTGGAAATATCTTAAATATGTCTTACACATTTCTTAAATATAACTTAATAATGTTCCATAAATATCCTAAATATGTCCTAAAATATCTTAAATATAACTTAAATATGTTTGTAAGGAATCCGAAATATGTGTTAATATATCCTAAAAATGTCTTAAAATATCTTAAAAAGGCCTAATTATGTCTTAAAAGCATCTTAATTGCGTCCTAAATATGTCATAAAAATATCTTAAATATGTCTCAATACATCTTCAAATATCATAAAAAGGCCTAATTATGTCCTAAAAGCATCTTAAATGTGTCCTAGTTATGTCATTAAAAATATCTTAAATATGTCTTTATATACAGTATCTTATATATGTCTCAAAATATCTTAAAATGCGTAACTATGTCTTAAAAGCATCTTAAATGTCATAAAAAAAAATAAAAAAATACAAAACCCAAAACCAGTGAAGTTGGCACGTTGTGTAAATGGTAAATAAAAACACAATACAATGATTTGCAAATCCTTTTCAACTTATATTCAATTGAATAGACTGCAAAGACAAGATATTTAACGTTGTTATTTTTTGCAAATATTAGCTCATTTGAAATGTTATGCCTGCAACATGTTTCAAAAAAGCTGGCACAAGTGGCAAAAAAAGACTGAGAAAGTTGAGGAATGCTTATCAAACACTTATTTGGAACATCCCACAGGGGAACAGGCTAATTGGGAACAGGTGGGTGCCATGATTGGGTATAAAAGCATCCATCCATGAAATGCTCAGTCATTCACAAACAAGGATGGGGCGAGGGTCACCACTTTGTCAACAAATGCGTGAGCAAATTGTCGAATAGTTTAAGAACGACATTTCTCAACGAGCTATTGCAAGGAATTTAGGGGTTTCACCATCTACAGTCCGTAATATCATCAAAAGGTTCAGAGAGTCTGGAGAAATCACTGCACGTAAGCGATGATATTACGGACCTTCGATCCCTCAGGCGCTGCTACATCAAAAAGCGAAATCAGTGTGTAAAGGATATCACCACATGGGCTCAGGAACACTCCAGAAAACCACTGTCAGTAACTACAGTTGGTCGCTACATCTGTAAGTGCAAGTTAAAACTCTACTATGCAAAAGCCAAAGCCATTTATCAACAACACCCAGAAACGCCGTCGGCTTCGCTGGGCCCGAGCTCATCTAAGATGGACTGATGTAAAGTGGTCTGCCGAGTCCACATTTAAAACTTTAAATATCTTGTCTTTGCAATCTATGCAATTGAATATAAATTGAAAAGGATTTGCAAATCATTGTATTCTGTTTTTATTTACCATTTTTTGTATTTTTAAATGGCGTTAATTTGAGTTAGTGTTGTTTCACAATACATCCGTGCTTGTGTATCCTTTGCCTCGTCACCATGGCGATGAATATTAATAAGAAGAACACTGTTGATCTTGAAAGATGCTCGGGCTTGACGGGGTCAAAGGTCCCGTCTGTTATCGTCAAAGTTGACAGCACAAATGTATCATTGGCTTCTCCCACACTCCTCTCTTTGTATCGCCCACACGCTCGTGCATATGTGTGTGTGTGTGTGTGTGTGTGTGTGTGTGTGTGTGTGTGTGTGTGTGTGTGTGTGTGTGTGCGTGTGTGTGTGTGTGATGGGTGGAAGGGGCAAAACAAGTCACGTGGCACCACGAGGAAGGAAGTCGGGGGCTAATGTGGTTTCAGTAAAGTCAGGCTGGGCACAAACATGGTGGCCTGTTGAAAGTGTGGTAAGTGTCTATTCCAGGGTCAAACTTCATTAACTTCAACCCTCCTCAGGTCTATAAAAAAAAAAAAAAAAAAGTACGTTTAGGAGTGTAAATAGTAGAAAAAGAGTCGTCTTCGAAGTCGCTCGAAGTCAATTTGACACGATAGCGGACAAGGAGGAAGCTAAAATGTGCTAAATTTAACACACACAAATTGTTTTCTTTTTTCTCAAATAGTATGTGTGTGTGTGTGTGTGGGGGGGGGGGGGGGGGGGACCTAGGGTACATGCTTTATCAGTATCGTTCACTCTAAAATGTGCTCATTACTCATTTTGTGTAGGTTAAATTGTTTTATATGTTGTGCTTCTGATCAATTAGAATGTATCATTATTTATTGATTTTATTTAATTTTGTTGAATATTAATTTGTTTTTTTATATGTATTTTGTGTATTATTTATAATATATTAATGTATTATTATTATTTTTTAAACTATATATACATATTTAATTTTTAAATTTGTTATTCTTTTCAGTATCAAATGCTTCAAGTCGGTCAAAAATGTTTATAGATTAAATGAGGATTTTTCAAAAATTATTTCAGGTAAATTGATGCACTTAAAATCTTCCCTGTTAGAGACTAAAAAACAATGTTAGTAAAGTTCGTCTTTGTTGTAAGTTGATTTATATATTTCTTGAATGTTAATAAGGATACAATGTTATGCAGAGGTGTACTTAAAACAGTTCTGTAGACAAATTATATTATTTTTACCGTTCACTCTAAAACGTGCTCATTACTCATTTTGATTTAAAACAAATATTTGATTAATTTTAGTTGTGTAGGTTAAATTGTTTTATATGTTGTGCTTCTGATTAATTAGAATGTATCATTATTTATTGATTTGTTTAATTTTGTTGAATATTAATTAGGTTTTTTATATGTATTTTGTGTATTATTTATAATATATTAATGTATTATTATTATTTTTTAAATTATATATACATATTTTATTTTTTAATTTTTTATTCTTTTCAGTATCAAATGCTTCAAGTCGGTCAAAAATGTTTATAGATTAAATGAGGATTTTTTAAAAATTATTTCAGGTAAATTGATGCACTTAAAATCTTCCCTGTTAGAGACTAAAAAACAATATTAGTAAAGTTCATCTTTGTTGTAAGTTGATTTATATTTTTCTTGAATGTTAATAAGGATACAATGTTATGCAGAGGTGTATTTAAAACAGTTCTATAGACAAATTATATTATTTTTATCGTCGCGGCGGAAAGTGGGGGGGTTGAAATGTTTTTTTTTCTTCTCGAGGGGGTGTAACAAAAAATAACAGTTATCATAATTTTGCCCATTTTGAGCTTTCATTTTCCTTTTCTTGCAACCAACATTGTGTTTCTGCATTATGGATGACTCAGTGTGTGTGTGTACAAGTGTGTGTGTGTGTGTGTCTGTGTGTGTGTGTGCGTGTGTGTGTGTCTGTGTGTGTGTGAGCGTGTGTGTGTGTGATCATCTTAAATGTGTCTTAAACATGTTTTAAAAATATTTTGAATGTGTCCAAAAAATATCTTATATATGTCTTAAAATATATAAAATATGTCCTAAAATGTCTTAAATATGTTTTAAAAATATCTTAAAACGTGTCCTTAAAATGTCTTAAAATATCTTCAATGTGTTAGATCTTTTTTTGAAATATTTTTAACTTGTCTTAAAAATATCGTGAATGTGTCTTAAATATGCCTTAAAATATCTTAAATTTGTCCTAAAAATGTCTTCAATGTCTTAAAAATATCGTCACTATGTGGAAAATATTTATTAAAAATATTTTAAATATGTCTTTAGAATATCTTAAATGTGTCTTAAATATGTCCTAAAAATATCTTAAATGTGTCCTAAAAATGTCTCCAATATGTCTTAAAAATATATTCAGCGTGTGGTAAATATATCTTAAAAATATAATTTATGTGTCTTAAATATATCTTAAAAAATATCTTAAATGTGTCCTAAGATGTCTTAAATGTGTACTAAAAATGTCTTATATACGTCTTGAAAATATCTTCTGCATTGGTAAATATGTCTTACAACACCATTAATGTGTTGTACATAGGTCTTAAAAAATATCTTAAATGTGTCCTAAAAAATGTGTTAAATATTTTTTGGAAATATTTTTAATTTGTCTTAAAAATATCGTAAATGTGTCTAAATTATGCCTTAACATATCTTAAATTTGTCCTAAAAATGTCTTAAATGTCTTAGAAATATTGTCACCATGTGGTAAATATTTCTTTAAAATATTTTAAATATGTCTTCAGAATATGTTATATTCTGAAGACATATTTAAAATATTTTATTGTATTTAATGTGTCCTAAAAATGTCTTTAATATGTCTTAAAAATATATTCAGCCTGTGGTAAATGTATCCTAAAAACTTAATTTATGTGTCTTAAATATATCTTAAAAAATATCTTAAATGTGTCCTAAAATGTCTCAAATGTGTCCTAAGATGTCTTAAATGTGTACTAAAAATGTCTTACATATGTCTTGAAAATATATTTTGCATTGGTAAATACGTCTTAACAACACCATTAATGTGTTGTACATAGGTCTTAAAAAATATCTTAAATGTGTCCTAAAAAATATCTTCAATATGTGGTAAATTTG
Source organism: Entelurus aequoreus (assembly GCF_033978785.1). Lineage (NCBI taxonomy): Eukaryota > Metazoa > Chordata > Actinopteri > Syngnathiformes > Syngnathidae > Entelurus > Entelurus aequoreus. The sequence goes on along the minus strand of NC_084738.1, from coordinate 57,591,681 downwards.
TTTAAAAACATCTTAAATGGGTCTTAAACATGTATTAAAAAACACTTAAATATGTCCTAAACATATCTTAAATATGTCTTAAAAATATCTTGAATGTGACCTAAAAATGTCTTAAATATGTTTTAAAAATATCTTCAACGTGTCCTAAAAATTTCTTAAATTATCTTCAATATGTGTTAAATATTTCTTAGAAATATTCTAAATTTGTCTTAATAATATTGTAAATGTGTCTTAAATATGCCTTAAAATATCTGAAATTTTTCCTAAAAATTTCTTAAAAATATTGTCACTATTTTTTAAATATTTCTTTAAAATATTTTAAATATGTTTTAAAAATATCTTTAATGTGTTAAATATGTGTTAAAATATATTAAATGCATCTTAAAAAGATCGCAATATAACTTAACTAGGTCTTAAAATATACTAAATAGGTCTTAAAATATCTTAAATTAGATATTTGTGATTAAGGGCTATATAAGTAATCTTGGATTAATTTATTGATATGTTTTAAAAAAAAATCTTCCCAAATGTAACTTAAATGTGTCTTAAAATCATTCAAATGTGTCCTAAAAATATCTGAAATATGTTTTAAAAATTTATCAAATATGTTTTAATGTGTCCCAATGTCGTAAATGGGACACTTCATTAGGTACACGACCCATTGAGATGAAATACACAAATTCATATTTTACAAGAAAAAATAAATGAATCTTGTTTTGACAATGATGTTTTTATTGTAATATTTATGATCTTATTTTGCAGCTTAATAAAATCACCAAAACATTAGAAACAGAAAAGTACAATTGTATTTCATAGTCTACCAATTATATTGCTTTCGTATTATGTACTCTATCACTTTTTTATTATATATTTTTTTCCATTTTATTTTTTCCTCTTTTCCATTGCTTTTGAGAGTCCTTTTATCGTTTATTCTTGTAACTGAGCTCTTGCATCTTAAATGTGGCCTAAATATGTCATAAAAATATCTTGAATATATCTTAATATATGTTAAATATGTCTTAAAATATCTTAAAAATGCCTATTTATGTCTTAAGAGCATCTAAAATTTTTATTAAATATGTCATAAAAAATATCCTAAATTTTTCTTAATAGATCTTAAATATGTCTTAAAATATCTTAAAAAGGTTAAAAGCATCTTAAATATGTCCTAAATATGTCATTAAAAATATCTTAAATATGCCTTACTATATCTTAAATATCTTTAAAAAATGCTCAATTATGTCTTAAAGGCATCTCAAATGTGTCTTAAATATGTCATAAAAATATCTTAAATATGCCTTACTATATCTTAAATATATTTAATAAAGGCCTAATTATGTCCTAAAAACATCTTGAATGTGTCATAAATATGTCATAAAAAAGATCTTAAATTTGTCTCATAACATCTTAAATAGGTTTTAAAATATCTTAAAAAGGCCTAATTATGTTTTAAAAGCATCTTGAATGTGTCCTGAATATGTGATAAAAATATCATAAATATGTCTTATATATTTTTAAAAAGGCCTAATTATGTCTTAAAAACATCGTAAATGTGTCTTAAATATGTCATAAAAAGATCTTAAATTTGTCTCATAACATCTTAAATAGGTCTTAAAATATCTTAAAAGGGCCTAATTATGTTTTAAAAACATCTTAAATGTGTCTTAAATATGTCATAAAAATATCTTAAATATGCCTTAATATATTTTAAATATCTTTAAAAATGCTTAATTATGTCTTAAACGCATCTTAAATTTGTCTTAAATATGTCATAAAAAACATCTTAAATATGTCTTAATATATCTTCAATATGTCTTAAAATATCTATCTTAAAAGCATCTTAAATGTGTCCTAAATATGTAATAAAAATATCTGAACTATAATATAGCTTTAATAATTACGTCTTAAATGTGTCTTAAATATGTCATAAAAATATCTTAAATATGCCTTAATATATCTTAAATATCTTTAAAAAAAAAAAAAGCCTAATTATGTCTTAAAAACATCTTAAATGTGTCTTAAATATGTCATAAAAAATATCTTAAATATGTCTTAATATATCTTCAATATGTCTTAAAATATCTTAAAAAGGCCTAATTTAAATCCGATCTGGATCGTAATTGGTAGAAATGCGCCCTGAAGTGTCGCCTGGGTCGGTACCTGTTCATACCCATTAGTAGTGGGCGGAGCCTGGCGGCGAAAACTGTTCCTCGCCATCACTATTCAAAATGGCACCACTATGATTTTTATGTTAAAATTCTGGCGACTGAACTGCCCAGTTTTTTTTACCGTACAATTTACGGACTTTTGTACCGCGTGTGAGTGTTTACAACGTGTGTGTGTGTGTGTGTGTGTGCGCGTGTGTGTACTTCCATCCAGGGTGAACTTGGCGCTGGCCTACACGGAGCTGACGGAGGAGTTGGGTCGCCTGCGAGCGCTGAGCTCCAAGCAGACTGAGATCCTGAGGAAGGCGTCCCAGGACTCTGCTGGTCCGGGTGAGAAGACTTGCCTCATAATATTCCTAATATTTCATTTTGGACATGAGATACATTTTTGCAGGGTTGTCCAAAGTACGGCCTAGGGGACATTTTTTCAGCCTGCAGCTATTTTTTTTTTTTTTTTATTGTGAAAGTGAAATTGCTAGCCCAAAAATTCCCCCAAACCCTTCAAGCTCCTCGCCCACCTGAGTGGAAACAGTTTGGAGAGCCGAGTTTTAGAGATTAAACATGACACACAGGAAGTTAAAAGTACTTCAGGATGTAAACGCCTTGTCATTACAAATACTTCAGCTTCATACCGCTGACTCCTTTTCAACACCTCAAGCGAGCGGCCAGAGATCGTGTTTCCTTTTTTATTTAGGCAACCTTTTGGCCGCACTCGTGCAGGAAACACAGCAACTGTACTTGCAGATATTCATCTTTTATCATCACACTGTGCGCTAATGCTAACCTCAGCTAATGCTGCAAAACAATCAGTAGTGAAAAACTCCAATGTGTGTAATACATGCGTCTTAAGTATGTCTTAAATATATCTTAAAAATATACTAAATGTGTCTTAATTAAGTTTTAGATATGTCTTAAACATTTCTTCAATATAACTTAAGGGTCTAGAACTATCCCAGATATGTCTTAAGATATCTTAAATATAACTTAAATATGTTTTAAAATATCTTAAATATAACTTAAATATGTTTTAAAATATCCTAAATATGTCTTTAAATATCTTAAAAGGGCCTAATTATGTCTTAAAAGCATCTTAAATGTGTCATAAAAACATCTTAAATATGTCTTGATATATCTTAAATACATCTTAAAAATGCCCAATTGTGAAGCATCTTAAATGTGTCCTAAATATGTCATAAACATATCTTAAATATGTCTTAGTATATCTTAAATGTCTTAGTATGTCTTAAAATATCTTTAAAAATGCTTGATTATGTCTTAAAACATCTAAAAATGTGTCTTTATTACGTCATGAAAATAACTTAAATATGTCTATGTACGGTAATAGATATGTCTTAAACATGTCTAAAAACAACACATAATAAAAAATACATATGTCATAAAAATATATTAAAATGTCTTGAAATATCTTAAAAATATCTTATATATGTCTTACAATATATTAAAAATGCCTAATCATGTCTTAAAAGCATCTTAAATGTGTCTTAAATATGTCATAAAAATATCTTAAATATGTCTTAGTATATCTTAAATGTCTTAAAATATCTTAAAAATGCCTAATTATGTCTTAAAACATCTTGAAATGTGTCCTTAATATGTCATGAAAATATTTTAAATATGTCTATGTTTTAATATATATGTTACATTTAAAGTACCAATGATTGTCTCACACACACACACACACACACACACACACACACACACACACACACACACACACACACACACACACACACACACACACACACACACACACACACACACACACACACACACACACACACACACACACACACACACACACACACACACACACACACACACACACTAGGTGTGGTGAAATTGGTCCTCTGCATTTGACCCGTCCCCTTGTATGTCTTAAAAATATCTTAATTTTTTGTTTTAAATATGTCTTACAGATATCCTCAATATGTGTTTTAAATGTCTTTAAAATATCTTCATATTGTGTTAAATATGTCTTAAAATATCTTCAGTGTGTGTTAAATATGCCTTAAAATATTTTTATATGTGTCTTAAATATGTCTTGAAAATATCTTCATTATGTCTAAAAAAATATATAAAATTTGTGGTAAATATGTCTTAGAAATATCTTAAATATGTGTTAAATATGTCTTAAATAAATATTAAACGTGTCCTAAACGTGTCTAAAAAACAAACATCCTAAATTTGTCCTTAAAATATCTAAAGTTTGTCTTAAAATTATCTTAAATTTTTGTTTTAAATATGTCTTACAAATATTTTCTATATGTGTTTTAAATATGTTTTTAAAATATCTTAAATGCTTTTTTAAATATATCTTAAAAATATCTTCAGTATGTGGTAAATACACTACCGTTCAAAAGTTTGGGGTCACCCAAACAATTTTGTGGAATAGCCTTCATTTCTAAGAACAAGAATAGACTGTCGAGTTTCAGATGAAAGTTCTCTTTTTCTGGCCATTTTGAGCGTTTAATTGACCCCACAAATGTGATGCTCCAGAAACTCAATCTGCTCAAAGGAAGGTCAGTTTTGTAGCTTCTGTAATGAGCTAAACTGTTTTCAGATGTGTGAACATGATTGCACAAGGGTTTTCTAATCATCAATTAGCCTTCTGAGCCAATGAGCAAACACATTGTACCATTAGAACACTGGAGTGATAGTTGCTGGAAATGGGCCTCTATACACCTATGTAGATATTGCACCAAAAACCAGACATTTGCAGCTAGAATAGTCATTTACCACATTAGCAATGTATAGAGTGTATTTCTTTAAAGTTAAGACTAGTTTAAAGTTATCTTCATTGAAAAGTACAGTGCTTTTCCTTCAAAAATAAGAACATTTCAATGTGACCCCAAACTTTTGAACGGTAGTGTATGTCTTAAAAACATCCTAAATGTGTCATAAATATGTCTTAAAAATGTATTAAATGCATCTCAAAAATAATTTTAACATAACTTAACTAGGTCTTAAAATATGTTGTAAAATATCTCAAATATTGTATGTCCTAAAAATATCCCAAATATCACTTAAATATGTCTTAAAAACTTCTTAAGTATCTTAAAAACATCTTAAATTTGTCGTATAATTTAAATAAGTCCTAAAAATATTTTAAAAATGTCTTAAAAAATATATTAAATATGTCTTAATGTTTTCCAACATTTAAGTGTCTAACTAAGTGCAGTTATCAAACACGCTTTTCCCCAGCATTTCAATTTAAAACGGTAATGCTAACTGTTGGAAGTTTAATTGCGGTATATTACCTTTCATCATTAGATTATTACTAAAAATATATTCAACATACCAAAGACTATAAAAATGGGACCCATTACCTCCCTGCTTGGCACTCAGCATTGAGGGTTGGAATTGGGGGTTAAATCACCAAAAATGATTCCTGGGCGCGGCCACCGCTGCTGCTCACTGCTCCCCTCACCTCCTAGGGGGTGATCAAGGGTGATGGGTCAAATGCAGAGAATAATTTCGCCACACCTAGTGTGTGTGTGACAATCATTGGCACTTTAACTTTAACATGTCTTTTAAAAAGGCTTTCAATGTGTGGTAATAGGTCCTGAATATAAGTCTTGAATATGAAAAGGATGTGTTGAATGTGTCTTCCAGTCCAGCTGCACTCTCCCATCCATCACCAGCGCCACTCGCCAGGATCTCAGCGCCACTCGCCCATCTCGCAGCGCCACTCTCCGGCTCCGCCCCCTCCGCACCACTCGCCCATCCAGCAGCGGCGCTCCCCGGTGTTGCAGCGTCTGTCCCCCGACACGCACCGGCGCTCCCCCCTGCTGGACATGGGCGACGGGCCGGCCTCGTACTCCTGCCGCCCGCCCAGCCAGCACCTGCGGGCCAGCTTCCAGGGCCGCCGCAGCTACTCGGAGGTGACCGACCCTTCGGCGTACCACTGCCCGCCGCGCTTCTCCCTGGACCCGGTGTCCACCCTCCCGAAGCCCCGCCCTTTTGTGGAGGGCTACTCCAAACAGACGCAGCAGCACTCGTCTCATCAGCACAGGGGGGCGTCGTCGCCTCACCAAGACTCCCGAGAGACGCCCTTTCCTCTCTCCGAGGTGGCCCACCTGCGCTTCGAGCCGCCCCCGTGCTCCGCCCCGGCCCCGCAGCCTCTGCAGTCCTCCGAAGACGAGGAGGAGTGGACCTGTCCGCATCCCATCAGCCCGCCCAGGACGCTGGGGGTGCTTTCCGCTGCCGTGCCCGGCGGCGCCATGAGGGGTCCGGCGTCCTGCTCGGCCTTCCCCGCCTCCGCCCAGTGCCCCAACGCCATGGGCTGCCGCCCCCAGCCCGGCTACATATCTGCCGAGCACGCTCAGTCGTGGCCGTCCATCAACGTGAGTGTCCGCCTCCGTCTTTCTGCACGTGCATGTGCCCACGGCTACTGGGCGGGGGAATCTTTGGCCACCTAAACACCTGGGGTGACAATTCCATTTGGAATCGATTTTTGATTCAAACCAATTCTCGCATTGTATTATTTAGTATAATAATGATGATGAAATTTATTTTTCAAAAAAGGTGACAGGTTAGAAAGGCTCTAAAAACCTATTTTGAAAAATGTATTCTTAAAATAAAAAAATAAAAAATAATATATATATATATATATTTATATATATATACTTAACTGTATATATTAATTATGTTTTTAAAATACTCAAGTATGTCTTAAAAGATCTTAAATATGCCTTCAAATCATCTTAAATATACTTCAATATGTCTTAAAATACTTAAAATATTTCTTAACACGCGAAGTCCCAGAGAAGGGTCAATTGACATTTTTACCTAGAAAACACACAAGAGGGTCATTTGACCCCTAGTCCCCCCTGTGGACACTCCTTTTGTTATGAAAATGTGGCTGTTAGTGGCACACGGCAGGGGGCCACTTGAGCCTGTGTGGGGGAGGGGACCTTACAGCTCAAGCTTTAGTTCTGAGGTAGGTTGTGTGTGTTTTTGCAAGGATCAACAGAATGAAGGGATCAACACTCTGACATTTATTGTTAAAAAAAATACAAAACAAAACATATTTACAAAGAATGAAAAAGCAACTGTTTTCCCAGTTTTGGTGTGGAGGGTTGTTGCAGAAGCAATTGTTATTTTTGTGTGCCAAAAATAGTTTAAAAAAAAAAATTTACAAAGAAAAAAGCATATTTACAAAGAATGAAAAACCATGTCCATGTAAACGTGACTGACATACATTTGAGCAGTCACTCACAATCCTGGCACTGCCATTGCTCCTTTCGGCATTTCCCACATGTATAATTTTTCTGTCTACCTAGACAAACTGCCCCTAACAGCCTCATTACCATAACAAAATGAGTGATTAGTGTATTCGGGAAAAGCGTCGGGCCAAATGACCCCTCTCTGGGTCTTCTAGGTAGACAGAAAAATGCTGGGACTTCTAGTGTTAAAATATCTTAAAAGGTGTCCTAAAAATAGAAGACAAGATATTTAATGTTCGAATTGGTAAACTTTGTTTTTTTGTATTTTTTTAAATATTTGGAATTTGATGCCTGCAACATGTTTCAAAAAAGCTGGCACAAGTGGCAAAAAAGACTGAGAAAGTTGAGGAATGCTCATCAAACACTTATTTGGAACATCCCACTGGTGAACAGGCTAATTGGGAACAGGTGGGTGCCATGATTGGGTATAAAAGCAGCTTCCATGAAATGCTCGGTCAGTCACAAACAAGGATGGGGCGAGGGTCACCACTTTGTCAACAAATGCCTGAGCAAATTGTTGAACAGTTTAAGAACAACATTTCTCAACGAGCTATTGCACGAAATCTACCATCTACGGTCCGTAATATCATCAAAAGGTTCAGAGAATCTGGAGAAATCACTGCACGTAAGCCATGATATTACGAACCTTTGATCCCTCAGGCGGTACTACATCAAAAACCGACATCAGTGTGTAAAGGATATCACCACATGGGCTGAGGAACACTTAAAAAAAAACACTGTCAGTAACTACAGTTGGTCGCTACATCTGTAAGTGCAAGTTGAAACTCTAATTTGCAAAGCGAAAGCCATTTATCAACAACACCCTGAAACGCTGCCGGCTTTGCTGGGCCCGAGCTCATCTAAGATGGACTGATGCAAAGTGGAAAAGTGCTTTGTGGTCTGACAAGTCCACATTTCAAATAGTTTTTGGAAACTGTGGACGTCGTGTCCTACGGACCAAAGAGGAAAATAATCATCCGGACTGTCATAGTCGCAAAGTTGAAAAGCCAGCATCTGTGATGGTATGGGGGTGTATTAGTGCCCAAGGCATGGGTAACTTACACTGAAAGGTACATACAGGTTTTGGAGCAACATATGTTGCCTTCCAAGCAACGTTATCATGGACGCCCCTGCTTATTTCAGCAAGACAATGTCAAGCCACGTGTTGCAACAGCGTGGCTTTGTAGTAAAAGAGTGTGGGTACTAGACTGGCCTGCCTGTAGTCCAGACCTGTCTCCCATTGAAAATGTGTGGCGCATTATGAAGCCTAAAATACCACAATGGAGACCCCCGGACCGTTGAACAACTTAAGCTGTACATCAAGCAAGAATGGGAAAGAATTCCACCTGAAAAGCTTCAAAAATGTGTCTCCTCAGTTCCCAAACGTTTACTGAGTGTTGTTAAAAGGAAAGGCCATGTAACACAGTGGTGAACATGCCCCTGTGCCAACTTTTTTGCAATGTGTTGCTGCCATTAAATTCTAAGTTGATGATTATTTGCAAAAAAAAACTACTTTCTCAGTTGGAACATTAAATATCTTGTCTTTGCAGTCTATTCAATTGAATATAAGTTGAAAAGGATTTGCAAATCATTGTATTCTGTTTTTATTTACCATTTACACAACGTGCCAACTTCACTGGTTTTGGGTTTTGTAATTATTACACCAAATAATACGTTGCAACAATCGTTTTTGAATCAAGAATTGTGTTGAATCCATTCGTCAACCCAGGAATCGGAATGGGTTCGAATCTTCAGGGTGCCCAAAGATTCACACCCCTATCGATAATTGAATTAAACTTAAATAAAAAACAACTCATTCTGGTTGCATGCAGATGGCCTAAAATGTCTTCTTAAAAATGGATTCTCATTCCCCCAAATTTTTTTAAAATTGATTTTTGACAATTATGAATGGATTTAGAATTGGAATGAATAAAAACCGCGGGAAGCGTCAGTGAGCGAGTCGGCGAGCGGTTAGCTCAGAGGTGTCAAAGTCGTTTTCACTGAGGGCCACATCGAAGTTATGTTTGGCCCCAGAGGGCCGCTTCTCACAGTGATTACTATTATTACACAATTTCTTAATGCATTTTATTAGTAGATTTGTTAAAATCTAAAATGTAAAAAATATATGGTAATTTGCAGTAATTTCACCTCAAAATGTAGTTTGTATTACTGTGAATGGAAAAACAGTACTGCTGTTTTTATGATAAAAAAAAGGCAGCTCAGTTGCCAGAATTTTTACTGCAATATTTACATTTGTTTTTTTTACTGTAAATAAAACAAAATGCAATTTTACAGTAAAATTTTGGCACCTGTTTGTTTTTACCGCAAATCAACAACTGTAAATGCCATAACGGCACCACAGTTTATTACAGTAAAAAAAAGTACTGTTTTTTTTCATTTACAGAAAAATGCTTTAAAAAACACTGTCAAATTCACAATTTTACCATGAAATCTATTGCTACTTTTACATTGCACAATTTGATGGATAACTTTCTTTGAAATTATTATTATTAGTATTTAATTATATTTAAAAATGGTTTGAAAGATTGACAATATACAGTTGTGGTCAAAAGTTTACATACACTTGTAAAGAACATAATGTCATGGCTGTCTTGAATTTCCAATCATTTCTACAACTGTTATTTTTTTGTGATGGAGTGATTGGAGCACATACTTGTTGGTCACAAAAAACATTCATGAAGTTTGGTTCTTTTATGAATTTATTATGAAAATGTGAGCAAATCTGCTGGGTCAAAAGTATACATACAGCAATGTTAATATTTGGTTACATGTCTCTTGGCAAGTTTCACTGCAATAAGGCACTTTTGGTAGCCATCCACAAGCTTCTGCTTGAATTTTTGACCACTCCTCTTGACAAAATTGGTGCAGTTCACCTAAATGTGTTGGTTTTCTGACATGGACTTGTTTCTTCAGCATTGTCCACACGTTTAAGTCAGGACTTTAGGTTGTCCTGAAGAATTTGGAGGTAATCCTCCTTTTTCATTGTCCCATTTACTCTCTGTAAAGCACCAGTTCCATTGGCACCAAAACAGGCCCAGAGCATAATACTACCACCACCATGCTTGACAGTAGTGATGGTGTTCCTGGGAATAAAGGCTTCACCTTTTCTCCTCCAAACATATTGCTGGGTATTGTGGCCAAACAGCTCAATTTTTGTTTCATCTGACATCACATGGACAAAGATAAGACCTTCTGGAGGAAAGTTCTGTGGTCAGATGAAACAAAAATGGAGCTGTATGGCCACAATACCCAGCAATATGTTTGGAGGAGAAAAAGTAAGGCCTTTAAACCCAGGAACACCACACCTACCGTCAAGCATGGTGGTGGTAGTATTATGCTCTGGGCCTGTTTTGCTGCCAATGGAACTGGTGCTTTACAGAGAGTAAATGGGACAATAAAGAAGGAGGATTACCTCCAAATTCTTCAGGACAACCTAAAATCATCAGCACAGAGGTTGGGTCTTGGGCGCAGTTGGGTGTTCTGACAGGATAATGATGACAAACACACGTCAAAAGTGGTAAAGGAATGGCTAAATCAGGCTAGAATGAAGGTTTTAGAATGGCCTTCCCAAAGTCCTGACTTAAACGTGTGGACAATGCTGAAGAAACAAGTCCACGCCAGAAAACCAACAAATTTAGCTGAACTGCACCAATTTTGTCAAGAGGAGTGGTCAAAAATTCAACCAGACGCTTGTGGATGGCTACCAAAAGCGCCTTATTGCAGTGAAACTTGCCAAGGGACATGTAACCAAATATTAACATTGCTGTATGTATACTTTTGACCCAGCAGATTTGCTCACATTTTCAGTAGACCCATCATGAATTCATAAAAGAACCAAACTTCATGAATGTTTTTTGTGACCAACAAGTATGTGTCCAATCACTCTAGCACAAAAAAATAAGAGTTGTAGAAAGTATATATATATATATATATATATATATATATATATATATACATACTGTGTGTGTATATATATATATATATATATATATATACTGTGTGTATATATATATATATATATATATATATATATATATATATATATATATATATATATATATATATATATATATATATATATATATATATATATAAATAAATGCACATACACATATATATGTATATATACACATAGACACACACGTACACAGATTTCACCATATATACATACATGCACAGACACATTTACTGTATACTGTATACACACATATACATATAATTAAAAAATTAAATTATTAAGAAAAAAAAAAAAAGAAAAAAAAAAAGACATATACATAAAATAATAAAGAATAATAAAATAAATATATAAATAAATACATTTTTCAAAAAGGGACTATCGCAGGGCAACTAGCCACTACTGCCGGGGCCCCAACAAGGGGGAAAAGAGTTGAGTTGTAGAAATGATTGGAAACTCAAGACAGCCATGACATTATGTTCTTTACAAGTGTATGTAAACTTTTGACCACGACTGTATTTTTGCATAATCAGACAATATTTAAATCAACATAATTTGCGATTACATGGAGTACATATATTTTTTCCCCCCACAAAATAGAAAGAAAGTATACTCAATTTAAGAAAAGTTACAGTACTTCATTGATATATAATATTTCCAGGCTTTCGAGGGCCAAATAAAATGAAGTGGCGGGCCACATTTGGCCCCCGGGCCTCGAGTTTGACACCTATGGTTTAGCTCCACGTCACGATTAGCGCTGATTAACATGCAGGTGTGTCGCTCCGCAGCTCTGGATGGAGACGGAGGAGAGCGACGTGCGCAGCTGCCCCCTGTGCCAGCTGATGTTCCCCGTCGGTTACCCCGACGACGCCCTCATCAAGCACATTGACTCCCACCTGGAGAACAGCAAGATCTGATCGCCGCGGCAACCGGACTTGGAGCCAGAGGTTTGAACAATGGGGAATCGATCGGAGGGACGTGCGCGAGATTGCCGCTTTGTAAAGTACTGCTGCACGGGTCCATCTTGGCGTCGTGAGTCTCGTCAACGTGCTTTTTCTTTGCTTATTCCTTCCTTTCGCTTCCGTTCTCGTATTTGACGCTCGCGGCTCTGCATGTCGCTGTGGGCCCCGAGCACCGTCACGCTTCCAGCCTGAAAGACTCCACCCCGGGAACCGGAACCGGAGGCCAGGAAGCGTGCGTTTCCACGGCAACTCGAGCATGCAACCTTTAGCGGGGACATTGCCACCTTTATGCTTGCTCTTCTAACGGAGCTTAGCACTTTATGCTGGCTCACACCTGACACTATTTATCAGTTCTTCTAGCCAAACGAGGACATTTTTGCCACACCCTGTACATAAACACACGCCGGGAGTCTTCCTCAAGCAAGTACGCCACATGGACAAAAGTATCGGGACACCACGTCTAATCAATCAACGACAAGTTAACTGTCGACCAATTTTAGGTTAAAACACGGGTGCCCAAACTTTTTCCACTGAGGGCCACAGACTGACGGATTAAAGGATGCGGGGGCCACACCTACTCAGCGGCCTAGTGGTTAGAGTGTCCTCCCTGAGATTGGTAGGTCGTGAGTTCAAACCCCGGCCGAGTCATACCAAAGACTATAAAAATGGGACCCATTACCTCCCTGCTTGGCACTCAGCATCAAGGGTTGGAATTGGGGGTTAATTCAACAAAAAAAATTATTCCCGGGCGTGGCCACCGCTGCTGCTCACTTCTCCCCTCACCTCCCAGGGGGTGAACAAGGGGATGGGTCAAATGCAGAGGACAAATTTCACCACACCTAGTGTGTGTGTGTGTGTGTGTGTGACACTCATTAGTAACTTTAACTTTAACATATTGGTAGTTTTCACCTTCAAAATCAGAAAAAAAAAAATATATATATATTTTTTCTTTAAAGAAATATAAAACACCAGGGGACACCGCCATCCCACCACCTCAGGTGGGATGGAACAACCCATATAACACGTCACAGATGACGTCACACTAACATCACGTGACACCTCTGAGGAAGGCTGCAGAAGCAAGATAGACGAAACTTGTCAGGTACAAAACTTTACCTTACTAGCCTATACAAATCAACCATTTATAAATACACATTAGTAGGCTAAATGAACCTCTTCAACATAAAAAATATAAAATGCAATATAGGTTGAAATTTTATGCGAATGGTGTGCAGAGCCAAAGATGAACTAAACTGCTAACAGTTAGCACGGTGGCCAGTTAGCGTCAAGGAACAAAAATATGAGCTAAATGGACTAAAAAAATAAATAAAAATTGACACATACAGATAGAAAATTTCCTTTAGGGGGAGAAGGGTGAGAAAAAATTCCATCCCCTTGGGGGGCGTGACAGACAAAATTGAGATTCACTTCACTTTACCCCAATAGAAATATATAAATAGATGTTTATAATAGTTATAATATTAAAATATGAAAATAGATTTTTCAAATCTGACAGTACATGAAGCAAAGTCGCCAGGGAAGAATTGATTTTCCTCACTTTTAGTCCCTGCAGGTGTCCCAATACTTTTGCCTGTACGCTGTACCACTAAAACACTCTGTCACCCAACAGCAACGCCGACAACAAAAAACGACAACAACAGCAACGCCGACCACAAAAACAACAGCAACGACAACAACAAAAGCAAAACCGACATAATAACAACACCACCAACAATAAAAAAAAACAGCAACACTGACGACAACAACACCAACAACAGCAACACTGACAACAACAACACCAACAACAGCAACACTGACGACAACAACAGCAACACCGACAACAAAAACAACAACAACAGCAACACCGACAACAGCAACACAGACAACAACAGCAACCCTGACAACAACAACACCAACAACAGCAACACTGACAACAACAACACCAACAACAGCAACACTGACTACAACAACAGCAACACCGACAACAAAAATATAACAAACAAAAACAAAAAACAGCAACACTGAAAACAAAAACACCAGTAACAACAGCAACACCAACAACAAAAACAACAACAACAGCAACACCGACAACAGCAACACTGACAGCAACAGCAACACCGACGACAACAACAGCATCACCAACAACAAGAACAGCAATACCGACAACAAATACAGCAACACCAACAACAACAACAACACTGACAACAACAACAACAACAGCAACATCAACATAAACACCAACAAGAGCAACACCTGCAACACTGACAACAGCAACATCGACAACAACAACAACAGGAAAACAGACAACAGCAACACCGACAACAACACGCACAGCAATAACAACATCAAAAACAGCAACACCGACAGCAACAACAACACCGACAACAAAAACAGCACAAACAACAAGAGCAACACTGATTAACAACAACAGCAACACCGACAACAACAAGAGCAACACCAACAACAGCAACACCAATGACAACAACAACACTGACAACAACAACAGCAACACCGACAAGAGCAACACCTGCAACATTGACAACAGCAACACCGACGACAACAACAGCAAAACAGACAACAACAACAGCAACACTGACAGCAACACGAACAGCAATAGCAACAACAACAGCAACACCGACAACAACAACACTGACAACAACAACAATAGCAACAACAACAGCAACACCGACGACAACAACAGCAGCAACAACAACAACAGCAACACCACTACCAACAACAACAGCAACAGCATCAACACAGACAATTCCGACAACAACAGCAACATCAACACCGACAATACCGACAGCAACATCAACACCGACAACAACAACACTGACAACAACAACAACAGCAACACAGACGACAACAACAGCAGCAACAACACCGACAACAGCAACACCACTACCAACAACAACAACAGCAACACCAACAATACCGACAACAACAGCAACACCACTACCAACAACAACACCACCACCACCACTACTAACAACAATAGCAACACAGACAATACCGACAACAACAGCAACACCACTACCAACAACAGCAATACCGACAACAACAACAACACCACTACCAACAACAACAGCAACACCGACAATACCGACAACAACTGCAACACCACTACCAACAACAGCAACACCGACAATACCGACAACAACAGCAACACCACTACCAACAACAACAGCAACACCGACAACAACATCAACACCAACAACAGCAACATCAACACAGACAACTACAGCAACATCAACACCGACAACAACTATAGCAACAACAACAACACCGACGACAACAACAGCAGCAACAACAACACTGACAACAACAACACCACCGACAACAACAACACCACTACCAACAACAACAACACCACTACCAACAACAGCAACACCGACAAAAACAACAACAACACTACCAACAACAACAACAGCAACACCGACAATACCAACAACAACAGCAACACCACTACCAACAACAACAGCAACACCGACAATACCGACAACAACCTCAACACCGACAATACCGACAACAACAGCAACATCAACACAGACAACAACATCAACACCGACAATACCGACAACAACAGCAACATCAACACAGACAACTACAGCAACATCAACACCGACAGCAACAACAATAGCAACAACAACAGCAACACCGACGACAACAACAGCAGCAACAACACCACCAACAACAACAGCAACACCACTACCAACAACAGCAACACCACTACCAACAACAACACCACCGACAACACCAACAAGAAGAAGAAGGAGGTTGTTGAGTTGAGCGTTGACTAAAGGTTGCTAACGATGGAGCTAACGCTGATGTTGTTGTGTTATCTGAGGTTTTT
>NC_084738.1:57487979-57572979 GCF_033978785.1 Entelurus aequoreus | reverse complement strand
CTTGTCATCATCCGTTTGTACTGCAATTTGTTTTTTGTCCAACAAGTCTAGTTCGTACTTTGTTTTTTGTGCACCAAACTTTGTTTATCTTACACGAAAAAAATAATTTCCACGTCGTGTTTGGGTTGTCGTACTGCCAAACATTTCACGTAACAAACTACAGTAGTCCGTTTGTACGTGTATTATTTTGTGGAATGTAACATCCAAACAAAGAACTCACAAGTTGGTGACTCGACCTTCACTTTTTTTTTTTATTGAGCACGACTGCAAAATCATCCTTAAAGGGGCCAAAAAAAGTTGCGAGTTTCAGCACTTTGATAAAGAAGGTGAGAAACTCTGTATTCTTTTTTTCAGAACAATGTGTGACTTTTATGTGCTTAACTGGAACACACGCTCACTTCACGACTTTTGTTATTATTTTTCATATTTAAATTTGTATGTAGAAAAGAAGACATAAAAAAATCGAAAAAAATGTTAATATGATTTTTATTTTACACGAAAATTAGCGCAAACATTTTAGTAGTCCGTTTGAACATGTATTATTTTGTGGAATGTAATATCCAAACAATGAACTCTTTTTTTTTTATTGAGCACGACTGCAAAATCATCCTTAAAGGGGCCAAAAAAAGTTGCGAGTTTCTGCACTTTGATGAAGAAGGTGAGAAACACTATTCTTTTTTCAGAACAATGTGTGACTTTTACGTGCTTAACTGAAACACACGCTCACTTCACGTCATTTGTTATTATTTTTCATATTTAAATTTGTATTTTCTTTTTAATAGCTCAAATAAATAAAAAAATGTCATATGATTTTTATTTTACACGAAAATTAGCGCAAACATTTTAGTAGTCCGTTTGTGGAATGTAATATCCAAACAATGGACTCACTTTTTTTTTATTGAGCACGACTGCAAAAATCATCCTGGAAGGGGCCAAAAAAAGTTGCGAGTTTCAGCACTTTAAAAAAGAAGGTGAGAGACACTGTTATTCTTTTTTTTCAGCACAATGTGTGTCTTTTATGCGCTTAACTGCAACACACACTCACGTCATTTTTTAAAAATCTTTATTTGTTTTTCTTTTTAATAGCTCATGTAGAAAAAAAGACGTAAAAAAATGCCATGATTTTTTTTTTACACGAAAATTAGCGCAAACATTTTAGTAGTCCGTTTGTGGAATGTAATATCCAAACAATGGACTCACTTTTTTTTAATTGAGCGCGACTGCAAAAATCATCCTGGAAGGGGCCAAAAAAAGTTGCGAGTTTCAGCACTTTAAAAAAGAAGGTGTGAAACACTGTTATTCTTTTTTTTCAGCACAATGTGTGTCTTTCATGCGCTTAACTGCAACACACACTCACGTCATTTTAAAAAAAATCTTTATTTGTTTTTCTTTTTAATAGCTCATGTAGATAAAAAGACATAAAAAAAATTTAAAAATGCCATGATTTTTTTTTTTACACGAAAATTAGCGCAAACATTTTAGTAGTCCGTTTGTACGTGTATTATTTTGTGGAATGTAATATCAGAACAATGAACTCAGTTTTTTTTTTTATTGAGTACGACTGCAAAAATCATCCTGGAAGGGGCCAAAAAGAGTTGCGAGTTTCAGCACTTTAAAAAAGAAGGTGGGAAACACTGTTATTCTTTTTTTCAGCACAATGTGCGACTTTTATGCGCTTAACTGCAACACACACGCACGTCATTTTTTAAAAATCTTTATTTGTTTTTATTTTTAATAATAAACTATAATAAAAATGACAACACAAAAAGTAGCACAAAATTTTATGTTGATATTTGTAATGATAAAGAAGCCAACTTAAAAATAAAAAAAAACAGGCTTCACTATACGTCTTGAAATGATTTTCTTCCACATATGCGTCTGCTACCTAGAAATGTGAGACTGTGCATTTGATTATGTTGGTTTTTTGGGGGTTTTTTGTGGTTGTTGTTGCACTTTCAATATTTTTTGGATGTAAATGACAGCTGCGCTCCACGGAAACGTTTTGCCTCAGAAGTTGAAGCTTTTCACGGCGTGATGAATATATATGGATGTGAAACCACCACTGACTCCACCCATAACTAGATGAGCCCCAACCCCTGTGTACACCCACAACTTTGTAAGCAAAAAAAAAAAAAAAAAGGCTTCGCCACGCATCTTAAAATGCATTCCCGGAGCCGTCGGTGGGCTTCGACCATGTTCTTCGGCGACGAGGCGGACCGAGCTTGACGTTGAGCGGTATGTTAGCGACGTCGCTAACATAGTGATGCTAACGTAAAAAATATTCAGGCTGAGCTCGTCCCGGAACAGGACGCTTTCCAGTGGCGGCCACCAGGGGGCGCACTGCAACACATGAGACTTCTTCATGAGTCTTTCTTACAAACACACACACACACACACACACACACACACACACACACACACACACACACACACACACACACACACACACACACACACACACACACACACACACACACACACACACACACACACACACACACACACACACACACACACACACACACACTATTTCCAAACCTTCTATGTTGACTCAGGAGAAGCCAAAGCAAAGGAACAAATTGTTCTTTTTTTTCCTTTTTTTCCCCCCCCACTTTACAGTCGAGTTGTGACAAAATGAGTTTTTTTCCCCCCCACTGATACACTCAGGAGACAACCAACATGATTGTTGTTGTTTTTGCAACACAACACCGCGCTGCCCGCCACAGCCCTCTGGCAGTGTTTTGTTTTGGTGTTTTTTTCTTTCCCGCGTGTGTAAATATTCCAATAAAGTTGCACTGAAAGTCTCGTCCTGCACGCCGACTCTGCATTATTTCATCAGTTGTGTTCTTTTTTTTTTTTTCAACACAATGTGTGACATTCATGCGCTTAACTGCACGTCGCAACAACACGACATGTAGACAACTATTGTGTGGAATGTAATATCCAAACAAAGAACTCAAGTCGGTGACTCAATCTTTACTTTTTTTTATTGAGTACTGCTGCAAAATCATCCATAAAGGGGCCAAAAGAAGTTGCGACTTTGAGCACTTTGATTGAAAAACACTGTATTCTATGTTCTTAACTGCAACACACATTCCCTCATTTTTTATTCTTTTTATAATTAGTATTTTCTTTTTGATAGCTCATGTAGAAAAGAAGTCTAGTTAACACTTTTTTTCACATGATTTTTATTTTACATGAAAATTAGCGCAAACATTTTAGTAGTCCGTTTGTACGTGTATTATTTTGTGGAATGTAATATCCAAACAAAGAACTCATAAGTTGGTGACTCAATCATTACTTTTTTTAATTGAGTACGACGGAAAAATCATCCTTAAAGGGGCCAAAAAAAGTTGCGATTTTTCACCACTTTGATAAAAAAGGTGAGAAACGCTGCATTATTTTTTCAGAACAATGTGCGACTTTTATGTGCTTAACTGCAACTCATACTCACTTCACGTAATTTTTTATTATTTTTTAAATTTTACATTTGTATTTTCTTTTTAATAGCTTATGTAGAAAAGAAGACATAAAAAAAAATTAAATAAAATGTTAATATGATTTGTATTTTACACGAAAGTTAGCGCAAACATTTTAGTAGTCTGTTTATACGTGTATTATTTTGTGGAATGTAATTTCCAAACAAAGAACTCATAAGTTGGTGACTCAATCATGAATCTTTTTAATTGAGTACGACTGCAAAATCATCCTTAACGGGGCCAAAAAAAGTTGTGAGTTTTCACCACTTTGATAAAGAAGGTGAGAAACGCTGTATTATTTTTTTCAGAACAATGTGCGACTTTTATGTGCTTAACAGCAACTCACACTCACTTCACGTCATTTTTTATTATTTTTAAAATTTTACATTTGTATTTTCTTTTTAATAGCTCATGTAGAAAAGAAGACATAAAAAAATTGAAAACAATTTTAATATGATTTTTATTTTACACGAAAAATAGCGCAAACATTTAAGTAATCTGTTTGTACGTGTATTATTTTGTGGAATGTAATATCCAAACAAAGAACTCACAAGTTGGTTACTCACTCTATACTTTTTTTTTTATTGAGTACGACTGCAAAATCATCCATAAAGGGGCCAAAAGAAGTTGTGAGTTTAAGCACTTTGATAAATAAATTAAAAATCACTGTATTCTATGTGCTTAACTGCAACACACACTCACTTCACGTCATTTTTTATTATTTTTATAATTAGTATTTTCTTTGTAATAGCTCATGTAGAAAAGAAGACATAAAAAAATCGGAAAAATATCTAGTTAACACTTTTTCACATGATTTTTATTTTACATGAAAATTAGCACAAACATTTTAGTAGTCCGTTTGTACGTGTATTATTTTGTGGAATGTAACATCCAAACAAAGAACTCACAAGTTGGTGACTCAATCATGAATTTTTTTTAATGGAGTACGATGGAAAAATCATCCTTGAAGGGGCCAAAAAAAAGTTGCGAGTTTCAGCACTTTGATAAAGAAGGTGAGAAACGCTGTATTCTTTTTTTCACCACCATGTAACTATACAACTACACAACTATTTAACCATACAACTACACAACCATTTAACCATACAGCCATACAACTACACAATCATGTAACTATACAGCCATACAACTACACAATCATGTAACTATACAACCATAAAACTACACAACCATGTAATTATACAACCATGCAACTACACAACCATGTAACCAACTACAACCGTGCAACCACACAAAACAATGTGAGCATAAAACCATGCCACTACACAACCATGTAACTATACAACCATACAATTACAAAACTATTTAGCCATACAACTACACAACCATTTAACCATAGAGCCATACAACTACACAATCATGTAACTATACAACAATGCCACTACCCAACCATGTAACTATACAACCATACAACTACACAACCATTTAACCATACAACTACACAATCATGTAACCATACAGCCATACAACTACACAACCATGTAATTATACAACCATGCAACTACACAACCATGTAACCAACTACAACCGTGCAACCACACAAAACAATGTGACCATAAAACCATGCCACTACACAACCATGTAACTATACAACCATACAATTACACAACTATTTAGCCATACAACTACACAACCATTTAACCATAGAACCATACAACTACACAATCATGTAACTATACAACAATGCCACTACCCAACCATGTAACTATACAACCATACAACTACACAACCATTTAACCATACATCCATACAACTACACAATCATGTAACCATACAACTACACAACCATGTAATTATACAACCATGCAACTACACAACCATGCAACCACACAAAACAATGTGACCATAAAACCATGACACTACACAACCATGTAACTATACAACCATACAACTACACAACTATTTAACCATACAGCCATACAACTACACAATCATGTAACTATACAACCATACAACTACACAACCATATAATTATACAACCATGCAACTACACAACCATGTAACCAACTACAACCATGCAACCACACAAAACAATGTGACCATAAAACCATACAACTACACAACTATTTAACCATACAGCCATACAACTACACAACCATTTAACCATACAGCCATACAACTACACAATAATGTAACTATACAACCATACAACTACACAACCATGTAATTATACAACCATGCAACTACACAACCATGTAACCAACTACAACCATGCAACCACACAAAACAATGTGACCATAAAACCATGCCACTACACAACCATGTAACTATACAACCATACAACTACACAATCATTTAACCATACAGCCATACAACTACACAATCATGTAACTATACAACCATGACACTACACAACCATGTAACTACAACCATACAACTACTCAACCATTTACCATACAACTACACAATCATGTAACTATACAACCATACAACTACACAACCATGTAATTATACAACCAGGCAACTACACAACCATGTAACCAACTACAACCATGCAACCACACAAAACAATGTGACCATAAAACCATGCCACTACACAACCATGTAACTATACAACCATACAACTACACAATCATTTAACCATACAGCCATACAACTACACAATCATGTAACTATACAACCATGACACTACACAACCATGTAACTACAACCATACAACTACTCAACCATTTACCATACAACTACACAATCATGTAACTATACAACCATACAACTACACAACCATGTAATTATACAACCAGGCAACTACACAACCATGTAACCAACTACAACCATGCAACCACACAAAACAATGTGACCATAGAACCATGCCACTACACAACTACACAACCATTTAACCATACAACTACACAATCATGTAACCATACAGCCATACAACTACACAACCACATAATTATACAACCATGCGACCACACAAAACAATGTGACCATAAAACCATGCAACTACACGACCATGTAACCATCCAGCCATACAACCATGTAACCATACAACTACACAACCATGTAACTATACATCCATACAACTACACAACCATGACACTAAAGCTGAATTATTAATCGTGTATTTACATGTTCAGTCACTGTGAATGTCCATTTCGCGTTCTCGACTCTCATTTTCAAGAGGATATAGAATCTAAAATGGTTTAAAATACAAATCCGTGATCCACAATAGAAAAAGGAGAGTGTGGAATCCAATGAGCCAGCTTGTACCTAAGTTACGGTCAGAGCGAAAAAAGATACGTCCATCACTGCCTTTCAAGTCCTTCACTGTAACGTTCCTCATCTACGAATCTTTCATCCTTGCTCAAATGAATGGAGTAATCATCACTTTCTCGGTCCGAATCTCTCTCGCTCCATTGTAAACAACGGGAATTGTGAGCAGCACTACCGCGTGTGACGTCACGCTACTTCCGGTACAGGCAAGGCTTTTTTTTTATCAGCGAGCAAAAGTTGCGAACTTTATCGTCGATTTTCTCTACTAAATCTTTTCAGCAAAAATATGGCAATATCGCGAAATGATCAAGTATGACACATAGAATGGATCTGCTATTCCCGTTTAAATATAAAAAAAATTCATTTCAGTAGGCCTTTAAACTTGCTTTTCTATAATTTATTTGACCTTCTTTGATTCGTGAATGAAGACACTCAAGATTCAATCCCAATGACTAACAAGTCCTTCCACAGAGTTCACTTTCACACTGCAGCAATTTTCATTAACCATCCCGAGCCAGGGATGGGACTATTCAGCGTACCGTTGTAATTTATGGTTTCAACTGTTATTTACTCGGAATAATGCATTATGGGTTCACGGCGGCCATCTTTGTACTCCTCTGCAATCTGGGTATGGCTTTTAAACGGCACCATGATTCAAAGTAGCCTTGCACATACAGCTGTCTATAACACTGGCCAAAATTAATATCACTGACAATTCAATATATAGTCCCCAGTAATATAACCACATATACTATTTAGGAAAGTACACTACAATATATTTGTATTTTATGGGTGAAAGTCAGCCATTAACGCAGACCTGGGCAAATTAAGGCCCGGGGGCCACATGCGGGGCCGTTAAGCTTTTCAATCTGGCCCGCCGGACATTCCCAAATAATTTTTTTTAGATGTTTAAGATGTAAAGTAGCTGCCATTATGATGTGCAGTGATGTTTTCTAATGACCGGAAGTCTTGAACTATACTAAGTATTTCAATGCTTGGAATCTGCGCTTTTGGATGATATACCACAGGAGTGTCCAAAGTGCGGCCCGGGGGCCATTTGCGGCCCGCAGGTCATTTTTTAACGGTCCATTTTAAAAATACGATTGAAAAAAACCCCAAAAAACATATAAAGTGGTATAAAAGAGCAAACAGGTGAAATGTAACAAGAACATGTTGCAATGTTTACTCTAATAACACAAAGTTGCCTTGCAGGCTGTTTCTTTCTTTAAAAAATAATATTAATCAAAATCAGTTTCATGAATTACTGACCTATTCAAATCTCCAATTACGTCACATTAAATATTCCACTTTGAGATATTTTTTGGGGTAAATGTTGCATATTTTGTGTTTGTCATATAAAAAACTGAGCTTTTTTTTTTTTTAAAGAAGGGCCTAAAACGAACAAACAAAAAAACATAAAAAAAGGTATAATTGACGGATAGATCTGAAGTTGATCTTGTGATTAATGTGTTAAAAGTAAACAGTAAAAAAAAATTATAATTTATTTTTTAACACTTTAATGAGTAGGACCCTTTTGGATCCCCAATAATTTTAGTGGGATTTGTTTTTAATTGTCATTGCTCAAAAAATAATAATGAATCAATGGTGTTATGAGTTATTGACCTTTTTAAGGCTCCCATTATTATATCATCTCAAATATTCCACTTAACAATTTTATTGGGTGAAAATATTGCTTATTTTGTGTTTTTTCCATAAAAAAACAGGGTTTTCTTTGACAAAAAGAGCATACAACTTAAATCTTTAAACATGTTATATTGACAGATAGATATGCCTAATGTTGATCTAGAGCAGGGGTCACCAACGCGGTGCCCGTGGGCACCAGGTAGCCCGTAAGGACCAGATGAGTAGCCCGCTGGCCTGTTCTAAAAATAGCTCAAATAGCAGCACTTACCAGTGAGCTGCCTCTATTTATTAAATGTTATTTATTTACTAGCAAGCTGGTCTCACTTTGCCTGACATTTTTAATTCTAAGAGAGACAAAACTCAAATAGAATTTGAAAATCCAAGAAAATATTTTAAAGACTTGGTCTTCTTTTGTTTAAATAAATTCATTAATTTTTTTACTTTGCTTCTTATAACTTTCAGAAAGACAATTTTAGAGAAAAAATACAACCTTAAAAATAATTTTAGGATTTTTAAACACATATACCTTTTTACCTGTTATATTCCTTCCTCTTCTTTCCTGACAATTTAAATCAATGTTCAAGTAAATTAATTTTTTTTATTGTAAAGAATAATAAATACATTTTAATTCAATTTTTCATTTTAGCTTCTGTTTTTTCAACAAAGAATATTTGTGAAATATTTCTTCAAACTTATGATTAAAATTCAAAAAAATTATTCTGGCAAATCCAGAAAATCTGTAGAATCAAATTTAAATCTTATTTCAAAGTCTTTTGAATTTCTTTTAAAAATTTTGTTCTGGAAAATCTAGAATAAATAATGATTTGTCTTTGTTAGAAATATAGCTTTGTCCAATTTGTTATATATTCTAACAAAGTGTAGATTGGATTTTAACCAATTTAAAACATATAATCAAAATTCTAAAATTAATCTTAATCAGGAAAAATTACGAATGATGTTCCATAAATTATTTTTTAAATTTTTTCAAAAAGATTCGAATTAGCTAGTTTTTGTCTTCTTTTTTTCGGTTGAATTTTGAATTTTAAAGAGTCGAAATTGAAGATAAACTATGTTTCAAAATTTAATTGTCATTTTTTTTGTGTTTTCTCCTCTTAAACCGTTCAATTAAGTGTAAATATCATTCATTATTAATAATAACAGAGTTAAAGGTAAATTGAGCAAATTGGCTATTTCTGGCAATTTATTTAAGTGTGTATCAAACTGGTAGCCCTTCGCATTAATCAGTACCCAAGAAGTAGCTCTTGGTTTCAAAAAGGTTGGTGACCCCTGATCTAGAGATTTAAAACTTGAATAATAATACAAATAATAATACTGAATAATGACACATTTTTTATATTTTTTTGACCAAACCCTTTGGGGTCCCCGGGATCAAGCCTGAGTGGAGGCCTAAATGTAAAAAATATCAAAATGTCCCCCGCTTGCTTTGATTTTTCAGTGTGCAGCCCTCAGTGGAAAAAGTTTGGAGGCCATTGATATACCAGTTACTATGGTAATCTAATTAGTTACTATGGTCATCTAATTAGTTACTATGGTAATCGACGTCACAGCAGCTCAGACGAGGCACCAAGCAGTGTGGGTGGGAAGCGTTTCCACAGACTTGGAAGGAGATTTTCACAACAAAGTTCTAAAGCTTAGTGATGTATCATATTGTAGGTGGGTTTATTTTGTACCCTTTTCATAGATTACAAAAATGAAAATGTTGCAGACAGAAAGGGTTTAGGCTGAAGTTGAACACTTATTGCGCCTAACCCTATAAACAATGTCAAAGTGCAAGATGAACTTCCGAAAATTATGATGTGTCCTTTGTACAAAATGAACTTAGTTAGTCAAGATGGGTATTAACAGCACAGAAAAGAAACTGTTGAAGTAGCACAGAATTACATAACATAAATAAAATAGAAAAATATTATTTCTACGTAAAATAAATAACATAGCTGTGCAAATAATACAAAATGTATCAAACTCAGATAAAAAAAATACATTTGCAGGCAGGCACTTTGAGATTTCCCTTGTTGGTTCGATGACCCGCCCTATCTTGCCTCTGATTGGCCTGTCTCTAACCAATCGTGACTCATCATAGTACACAACCAACCAATCATGGATGTTCTTATACGTGCAAGCACGTCTTGGAAGGAGGAAGGGAAAGGGTTTAGTAGCCCATGGAGGGAGATCGGGGGAGAACAAGGAACACAACAAATAAGCGGCGTTTGGTAATTTTAACGTGAAATAAATTATATGGATATTACGATATTTTCTTAATTCATATCTTGTTTCAAAATATATCGATATATCTTACAAACTCGATATGTCGCCCAGCCCTATTTCACATCCCCATGAGATGGCGAAAAAGACCCCAAAAGACGCATCCTGCAGGAACTTTTTTTAACCCTTCGTGAGTATTGCGATTGAATTTACATCCAAACTGAATTATGTGAGCGTCCCTTCTCGTTCATATTTCACTGTTTGTTGCATTTTTGTCGCGTTTCACCTGATTGTAAAATATGTCGATCGAAAGGGGGCGTGACGTTCATATTTTGTCAATATTCAGTGTTTTATCCTTCATAGAACATTTTAAAATTCCATTACGTTTTTTAAGGCGGTCTGTCGTGACGTTTTTAGCATTCAATCAGACATTATTGTGAGGTTTTGTATTAGTGTTCCTAAAAATAGATATACCGGTCCCCAGAACACTTTTTTTTCTCTAAATATGGCCCCCCGAGTCAAAATGATTGCCCAGGCCTACATTAACGTTAACACAAATATAGTCCAATCATTGCTTCTCTGGTCTGAGTGGAACCAATCAGGTTTCATAATCTTGCCCTCTGACTTGAATGTGTGTGTGTGTGTGCGATACAATTAATGCATGGAATACCGACATAGTCATGAAATAGTTTAATAAATCATTACATCATGAATTAATTGAATCGTAAAAAAATAAATCATCAAATAATTCAATTGATCATTAAATCATGAATTAAATAATTACTGAAATAATTAAAATGGGAAATTATTAAATGATTAATGGCCTACTGAAACCCACTACTACCGACCACGCAGTCTGATAGTTTATATATCAATGATGAAATCTTAACATTGCAACACATGCCAATACGGCCGGGTTAACTTATAAAGTGCAATTTTAAATTTCCCGCTAAACTTCCGGTTGAAAACGTCTAGATATGATGACGTATGCGCGTGACGTCAATCGTTGAAACAGAAGTATTGGTACCCCATTTAATCCAACACCAAAAAGCTCTGTTTTCATCTCAAAATTCCACAGTATTCTGGACATCTGTGTTGGTGAATCTTTTGCAATTTGTTTAATGAACAATGAAGACTGCAAAGAAAAAGTTGTAGGTGGGATCGGTGTATTAGCGGCTGGCTGTAGCAACACAACCAGGAGGACTTTGAGTTGGATAGCAGACGCGCTAGCCGACGCTAGCCGCCGACCGCACGGATGATCGGGTGAAGTCCTTCATCCTTCCGTCGTTCGCTGGAACGCAGGTGAACACGGGTGTTGATGAGCAGATGAGGGCTGGCGTAAGTGGAGCGCTAATGTTTTTATCATAGCTCTGTGAGGTCCCGTTGCTAAGTTAGCTTCAATGGCGTCGTTAGCAACAGCATTGTTAAGCTTCGCCAAGCTGGGAATTATTAACCGTGTAGTTACATGTCCATGGTTTAATAGTATTGTTGATCTTCTGTCTATCCTTTCAGTCAGGGATTTATTTATTTTGTTTCCATCTGCATTTGAGCACGATGCTATCACGTTAGCTCAGTAGCTAAAGAGCTTCGCCGATGTATTGTCGTGGAGATAAAAGTCACTGTGAATGTCCATTTCGCGTTCTCGACTCATTTTCAAGAGGATATAGTATCCGAGGTGGTTTAAAATACAAATCCGTGATCCACAATAGAAAAAGGAGAAAGTGTGGAATCCAATGAGCCAGCTTGTACCTAAGTTACAGTCAGAGCGAAAAAAGATAGGTCCTGCACTGCCTCTCTAGTCCTTCACTCTCACTTTCCTCATCCACGAATCTGTCATCCTCACTCAAATTAATGGGGTAATCGTCGCTTTCTCTGTCCGAATCTCTCTCGCTGCTGGTGTAAACAATGGGGAAATGTGACGGTGACGTCACGCTACTTCCGATATAGGCAAGGCTTTTTTTTTTTTATCAGCGACCAAAAGTTGCGACCTTTATCGTCGTTGTTCTCTACTAAATCCTTTCAGCAAAAATATGGCAATATCGCGAAATGATCAAGTATGACACATAGAATGGATCTGCTATTCCCGTTCGAATAAAACAAATTCATTTCAGTAGGCCTTTAATTAAATAATTACATGTATTTAATTCACAGTTTAAATATTTAACTGTACATTTAACATTAGATGAATTATTAAATTTTTTCCCATACGGTTTTCCATAGAAACCATGTTTCCCGTCTTCTTTGGCCCTCCTCTGGGAGAGAATATCCACTGATCAATGTCATTTGGCACTCAGAAGCATTTGACCTAGTTGTTTGAACCTTTTAAGATTTTTGTTGAACAGCAGACACATTTTCTTTAGGCCCCAAAAGAGTTGAGATTTTTTGTCTTTTATTGCCTTGCCTGTGCAAAATTGTCTCTAGGAGTTGTTCAATTGAAAAACATGAGTCATTTTAGAGTGGGTTTCCTCATTCTGGAGACAACTCTCACAGTTGAGTCGGCGAATGGCCGCAACTTTACAGATAAATAAGTGAGGGCCAAAATGATTGCAGGCTTGCAGGCTTGATGCTGCAGCACATCCAAGGTGATCCAAAGCGTCAATTGAATATCATGAAATGATTGCACTCACCGGAGATGTCTTGTTGGAAGCGGCGCCTCGTATATATTTACTGATCTCACTTTAGAAGACGTCAATGGATGGTGGACATGGAGCCCCGTGCCGTGTCATGTAGGTCACCACCCGCAGGAAATGCCCGAAAGGTGTCCTTAACGTCCCCCAAATTTCTGCTAGTGTCCTTTTCTCAATAAATCCAGGCTATTAGTTCCTTTTGCTTCGTCTTTCTCCAGGAGATAAAAGTTGTCACTCTTTTAGTGGTAGTAATCCTGCAGACATTGGGTAAGAGAAATAAACAACTTAAATGAGAAGCTTAAGTGCGTGTGAAGAGCTAGAAAAAACAAAAAACACATGATCTCCCACCTAACACCTGATTCTTACTAGAGATGTGACGTTCGCCAACAAACCGAGTCTTTTCAACAACTGTTAATAAGGATAGAATGTTATGCAGAGGTGTACTTAGAACAATGTTGTAGAAAACGGACACTATTTATAGTCATGGTGGCGGGGTAATTTTTTTTTCTTCTTTCTAAGGGAGGCGTAACAGAAAATAAATGAGAAGCACTGATCTAAAGTGGCGTGATTAGGGATGTCCGATAATGGCTTTTTACCGATATCCAATATTCCGATATTGTCCAACTCTTAAATACCGATACCGATATCAACCGATACCGATATATACAGTCGTGGAATTAACACATTATTATGCCTAATTTGGACAACCAGGTATGGTGAAGATAAGGTCCTTTTTAAAAAAAAAATTAATAAAATAAAATAAGATAAATAAATTTAAAAAAAATTCTTGAATAAAAAAGAAAGTAAAACAATATAAAAACAGTTACATAGGAACTAGTAATGAATGAAAATGAGTAAAATTAACTGTTAAAGGTTAGTACTATTAGTGGACCAGCAGCACGCACAATCATGTGTGCTTACGGACTGTATCCCTTGCAGACTGTATTGATATATAATGTAGGAACCAGAATATTAATAACAGAAAGAAACAACCCTTTTGTGTAAATGAGTGTAAATGGGGGAGGGAGGTTTTTTGGGTTGGTGCACTAATTGTAAGTGTATCTTGTGTTTTTTATGTTGATTTAATAAAAAACAAATAAAAAAAACAAAAAAAAACGATTCAGATAAAAAAAAAAAACGATACCGATAATTGCCGATATTACATTTTAAAGCATTTATCGGCCGATAATATCAGCAGGCCGAGATTATCGGACATCTCTAGGCGTAATGACACTTTATTTGTTTTTTACTGCCAGGCTCCGCCCACTGTGAATAGCTACAAATGATTTGTTGACCAATCCAGCATCATTACGATCAAAATCTGAACTTATTAACGTCTCGTGTTTTGTGGCGAACCAAAGTTTGTCTGCATCCAACGACTTGGGAACATTTCCTTGGCCACGTATCATCGCCCACCCGTCTAGTGTCTGTCATTTTAATTTCGGCTCATCTGGTCAAAGTCGCTCGGAGGAGTTCGTCAAAGTACGACCCCCGTTTTTAGCCTAAAAAAGATGGCCGACTTCCTGTTTAGCTAGCATGCTAAATGACTATCCTGACATGCTAGCAATAGCATTAGTGGTACCCAATATACATGACACTGGGAATCATACTTGCTGAAGTAGCTACAGAAGCTAACAAGCTGAAGTTAGCTAACTAACTACGCAGAGGTATGTACCTGAAAAATTTGTTTAAAATGCTAACGTTACCACTGGCCGACGGAAATCAAGATGGCCGACTTCCTGTTTAGCTAGTAGGCTAAATGACTATCCTGACATGCTAGCAATAGCATTAGTGGTACCCAAAATACATGACACTGGGCATCATACTTGCTGAAGTAGCTACAGAAGCTAACAAGCTAAAGTTAGCTAACTAATAGTAACGTGTGTCAAGAAACAAAATATATTACACTGAGGTATGTTCCTGAAAAATGTGTTTAAAATGCTAACGTTGCCAATATATGACTGAGGTGTAAATTAGCTAAAAAAAACAACAATACAGTATACTAACATTAGCAGGTTACAGGTATTCATTTATGAAGTTACAAAATATGTGACGCTGAGGTATAAATCTGCAAAATTAGGTAAAAAAAAAGCTAGCATGCTAAAAATTACTATCCTAAGATGCTAGCAATAGCATTAGTGGTACCCAAAATACATGACACTGGGAATCATACTTGCTGAAGTAGCTACAAAAGCTAACAAGCTAACATTAGCTAACTAATTGTAACGTGTGTCAGGCAGCAAAATATATTACGCTGAGGTATTTACCTGAAAAATTAGTTTAAAATGCTAACGTTACCACTGGCCGACAGAAACCGAGATGGCCGACTTCCTGTGTAGCTACCAGGCTAAATAACTATCCTAACATGCTAGCAATAGCATTAGTGGTACCCAAAATACATGACACTGTGAATCATACTTGCTGAAGTAGCTACAGAAGCTAACAAGCTAAAGTTAGCTAACTAACTACGCAGAGGTATGTACCTGAAAAATTAGTTTAAAATGCTAACTTTACCACTGGCCGACGGAAACAAAGATGGCTGACTTCCTGTTTAGCAGAGCATGCTAAATGACTATCCTGAAATGCTAGCAATAGCATTAGTGGTACCCAAAATATATGACACTGGGAATCATACTTGCTGAAGTAGCTACAAAAGCTAACAAGCTAAAGTTAGCTAACTAATTGTAACGTGTGTCAAGCAGCAACATATATTACGCCGAGGTATGTACCTGAAAAATATGTTTAAAATGCTAACGTTACCAATATATGACTGAGGTGTAAATTAGCTAAAAAACAACAACAATACAGTATACTAACATTAGCAGGTTACAGGTATTCATTTATGAAGTAACAAATTATGTGACGCTGAGGTATAAACCTGCAAAATGAGGTAAAAAAAAAGCTAGCATGCTAAAAATTACTATCCTAAGATGCTAGCAATAGCATTAGTGGTACCCACAATACATGACACTGGGAATCATACTTGCTGAAATAGCTACAAGATGGCGGCGCTTCACGGCGGCAGCTTCTTGCGAGCGCTCTTGGAAGTGTAGACCGATTTGGCAAAAATACCCGTCAATTCAGTAATTTCATGGCTGGCTCACAGCGTGTTCATTCCGTGATCACTTACGACCGACTTACGATTCTGGATGTGGAGAGATCGGGCCATTTTGGGCTGAAAGATGCGTGTACGGTGGACCTACTCGCTAGCTTGGGAATTCTTCGCGAGCTACATCCAGCAGCGGCCTTTGAAGCAGCGGCGTCCACTACCAGCGGAGACCGTCAACGAAAGAGACGTAAGCGGTGCGCTCGGAAGCAGAAGCGGGGATGTCGGGCGGGGCTAACAACAAACAGAGGTGGGACCAAGTCATTGCTTTGCAAGTCACAAGTAAGTCTCAAGTCTTTGCCCTCAAGTCTCGAGTCGAGTCACGAGTCAAGACAGGCAAGTCCCGAGTCAAGTCCAAAGTCAAGACTGGAAAGTCTCAAGTCAAGTCCCAAGTCCTGCATTTTGAGTTTCGAGTCCTTTCAAGTCCTTTTAACCACAGACTAATATATTTACACAGATTGTGTATGCTTTTAAAACGCTGTATTTATTTATTAAAACAAGTGCATTTGAAATTGCAGGGAAAAAAATAGTGCTGACATTGCACTTCATAATAGCACTATTAACCAGTTATTTTAAACACTTAACTCATTCCTTCACAGAATAAACCCATTTGAAAAAACAAGTGCAACTGTACTTATTTGTACAAAAGTGTTAACATTGTATTTCCATGGCATATTGCATTGTAACTAGTTCCACAGCAGTTTCTATCCTGTTCTTACCTTATCTCATTGATCTCATCTCATACTGTATGTGTGTTTATGTGTGCGTACACATGAAAAACATAACAAATGCATGAACATAACAATGAGCAGAGTTGTACTTTTTAGATGTCAGGGCCCTATGCAATATGTACACATATTCTTAATATAATATACATTTTAACTGACCTTTATTTTACGATGTTTGTCTTTTTGTAGGTGGCTAAAATATGCGGTGCTGCTGACCGCCGTCTAACGTTACGTTACTGTGTGTGATACATTGACTAACGTAACGTTAAGTGTAGGAACCTCATGTAAACCTGCTTAAAAAAATCACTTGAGAAAAAGTATGAATAAGGTAGCGAACTGCAGTGGACGCAACATATTGCCGTGTTGGCAATGACGTTATAACTATAGACATCTTATAACTAGACGAATCATTGGCAATTTGGCCGCCATCTTGAAGTGGTGATGAGGAGCCGGCGAACAGCCTAATCTGACAGTTGACAGGTAGAAAACAAAGATGCCGGGCTGGTGTTCAGCGTTTTCCTACTCAAATGAGCGGACTGTTGAAAATAGGAATCGGGGGATTACTTTTCACAAGTAAGATTTAACATTAACGTACTATTGTTTGTATTTTATGAAAATAATATTACCACAGAGTTGAGAAGGAGCAAAGATCTTCAATATTTGTATGTGAAAATCACAAATACATCTTCTGGGGGAGGATGACGCCCCTACAGGGGTTTGGTTTACAAACTTTCAGCCCCACCTAAAACAAAATTCACCAGCCGCCACTGATTATGATGCATTCTCATTTTAGGCAAAATATAAGACAATACTTTCTTAACAGTATAATTGTAACCAGGAATAAGTCTTCAAGTAACAATATTCAAATACTAACATTGTTGGGTAAGACAGAATTTGGTTTTATTCTGAATCCAGTGAAACAGATTGGTGGTTTTAGCTGATATAAAGACTTTCAGGTGTTCATTTATGTTTAAGTATTTGGCAGACGCTTTTATCCAAAGCGACATACATAAAAAATACATATATAAAAATCACTGTAAACATGATCATTTAAGGGAAGAATGTAATACAACATATCAATACAAAGTGTCAAGACAGAATAAACTCTCTGCTGCTGCAGCAACAGAGATACGGTCTATAAGATATATAGATATCTAATGTATTCATACATTGTTTATGTAGGATATACGCATGTATATATAACCTAATCATATTGTTTCTTCAATTTAAAAATAGCTGACCGTTTTTTCCCCCTTCTCTGGGATTATATTCCCAGTTTTGATCTCGGACGTCTGGTCACTTATAGCGTATAAGAATATTATATTACTGTTAAGCAAACTATGAATAATAAAACACACCAAAACATGTGTCCGTTATCATAGCTACACGTATGACAAAAAAGCGCGTGAAAATCAGTGGTATTCAGTGAGGTAAGATGAATGAAATGCGCTGACAGTTCATTGTTCCTGCCAAATGAATTGCACTGAGTGGAGCGTATCACCACTCCAAGATGGCGGCCCCGCGTCTCGTCTGCGCCAGTAGGCAGTAGCGCTCGATGATGCGTACCCTTACAAGATGTCTATGGTTATAACGTTAGCAGTGAGTTTACAGCCTCACTGATTTAACTACACAGCAAATAAAAGTCATGTTACTTAGCCAATAAACGTTATCTTACATTCAAAACTTACCCTTCTTTGTGCAACTTCAAATGTCGAACGAAGTTGGAAGTTGTTACGTCTCCGTCTGTAATCTGCGAACAGCGTGATTTGCATACGGCAATTCGTTTTTTGTTGACCAAGTCGTAATTTTTATACCCGAACGAAACCAACTTTGGCATAATTGTTTCTCACTGGCGCGTTGTTTGACAACTCTTGTTCATTGGTTGTCCTGCAATTTGATTGGATGAATACTGTGTGATGAAAACAACGTAGATCTAATTTGATTGGCTGTTGTACTGAGAGCACACCAGCTGACAAGCAGCACACACGCTGATAGACAGACACGTACAAAATGAAAGATACAGAACGCTCCCAAATAACTTTTTAAGCTTTGGGTTTTGGGGAAAGTAGCAAGTCATGTCAAGTCAAAAGGCTCAAGTCCAAGTGAAGTCACAAGTCATTGATGTTAAAGTCTAAGTCGAGTTGCAAGTCTCTTTACATTTTGTCAAGTCGAGTCTAAAGTCATCAAATTCATGACTCGAGTCTGACTCGAGTCCAAGTCATGTGACTCGAGTCCACACCTCTGACAACAAAGCTAAAGGCGTTGTTGTTAGCGGGGCTAACGAAAAAGCTAAATGCTAATCCACAAAGAAGCGCTAATAAGGAGTCTGTTAAGCTAGAACTAGCCAGTGCCAGGCTGGATAATCCCTGCACACATAGCAATTCTCTTAGAATAATATACAACTCACATAATGTTTTTTCTGCGTCAGAGGTGGACATGCATTTTACTGAGGGGGCAAACAATCTAAAAATTCCTGTCATATCAATTCCTAGATATGGCCGAAATTATTTAAAGTGCACTACGCATAATAAACGTAACATAATTAATATTGCTACTACGGATACTTTCAACAAAAACTCCTCAAAACAGCCCACTACCTATAATATGGGCTTTTTAAACATAAGGTCATTGTCTTCCAAAACGTTATTAGTTAATGAAGTCATTAGAGACAACAATCTTGATGTCGTTGGTCTAGCCGAGACCTGGCTGAAACCAGACAAATTTTTTGCGCTGGGTGAGGCGTCTCCTCCTGGCTATACGGGAACGCATATTGCCCGTCCCATTAAAAGGGGTGGAGGTG
The DNA here is from genome assembly GCF_033978785.1 of Entelurus aequoreus. Lineage (NCBI taxonomy): Eukaryota > Metazoa > Chordata > Actinopteri > Syngnathiformes > Syngnathidae > Entelurus > Entelurus aequoreus. The sequence goes on along the minus strand of NC_084738.1, from coordinate 57,553,141 downwards.
TTGCACTAATATACAACAAAAACTTTAGCCTTACCTCGGACCTAAATAATAAATATAACTCGTTTGAGGTGCTTACTATGAGGTTTGTCACACCGCTGCCTCTGCCCCTGGCTGTCATCTACCGCCCCCCAGGGCCCTATTCGGACTTTATCAATGAATTTTCAGAGTTCGTTGCTGATCTAGTGACACACGCCGACAATATAATCATAATGGGAGACTTTAACATCCATATGAATACCCCATCGGACCCTCCATGCGTGGCGCTCCAGACTATAATTGATAGCTGTGGTCTTACACAAATAATAAATGAACCCACGCATCGCAACGGTAATACGATAGATCTAGTGCTTGTCAGGGGTGTCACCACCTCCAAAGTTACGATACTCCCGTACACTAAAGTAATGTCCGATCATTACCTTATAAAATTCGAAGTTGTGACTCATTGTCAACAAACTAATAATAATAATAATAATAACTACTATAGCAGCCGCAACATCAATGCTGCCACAAAGACGACTCTTACTGACCTACTGCCTTCGGTAATGGCACCATTCCCAAATTATGTGGGCTCTATTGATAACCTCACTAACAACTTTAACGACGCCCTGCGCGACACCATTGATAGTGTAGCACCGCTAAAGCTAAAAAGGGCCCCTAAAAGGCGTACCCCATGGTATACAGAAGAAACTAAAGCCCAGAAATTATCATGTAGAAAGCTGGAACGCAAATGGCGTGCGACTAAACTTGAGGTTTACTCAAAAGACCTAACCTCGATCCTGACCTCATGGTAAACTACCGGCCGGTGTCCCACCTTCCGTTTATCTCGAAAATCCTCGAAAAAATTGTCGCACAGCAGCTAAATGAACACTTAGCGTCTAACAATCTCTGTGAACCTTTTCAATCCGGTTTCAGGGCAAATCACTCTACGGAGACAGCCCTCGCAAAAATGACTAATGATCTATTGCTAACGATGGATTCTGATGCGTCATCTATGTTGCTGCTTCTTGATCTTAGCGCCGCTTTCGATACTGTTGATCATAATATTTTATTAAAGCATATCAAAACGCGTATTGGTATGTCAGACTTAGCCTTGTCTTGGTTTAACTCTTATCTTACTGACAGGATGCAGTGTGTCTCCCATAACAATGTGACCTCGGACTATGTTAAGGTAACGTGCGGAGTTCCCCAGGGTTCGGTTCTTGGCCCTGCACTCTTTAGTATTTACATGCTGCCGCTAGGTGACATCATACGTAAATACGGTGTTAGCTTTCACTGTTATGCTGATGACACCCAACTCTACATGCCCCTAAAGCTGACCAACACGCCGGATTGTAGTCAGCTGGAGGCGTGTCTTAATGAAATTAAACAATGGATGTCCGCTAACTTTTTGCAACTCAACGCTAAGAAAACGGAAATGCTGATTATCGGTCCTGCTCAACACTATTTAATAATACCACCTTAACATTTGACAACCAAACAATTAAACAAGGCGACTCGGTAAAGAATCTAGGTATTATCTTCGACCCAACTCTCTCGTTTGAGTCACACATTAAGAGTGTTACTAAAACGGCCTTCTTTCATCTCCGTAATATCGCTAAAATACGTTCCATTTTGTCCACTACCCACATATGCGGTCCTCTCCAAGGTTTCTCATAGTCATTCACACTGACGTCCCACTGGGGTGAGTTTTCCTTGCCCGTATGTGGGCTCTGTACCGAGGACGTCGTTGTGGCTTGTACAGCCCTTTGAGACACTTGTGATTTAGGGCTATATAAATAAACATTGATTGATTGATTGATTAGTGGTACCCAAAATACATGACACTGGGAATCATACTTGCTGAAGTAGCTACAGAAGCTAACAAGCTGAAGTTAGCTAACTAACTACGCCGAGGTATGTACCTGAAAAATTAGTTTAAAATGCTTACGTTACCACTGGCTGATGAAAACCAAGATGGCCGACTTCCTGTTTAGCTACCAGGCTAAATGACTATCCTAACATGCTAGCAATAGCATTAGTGGTACCCAAAATACATGACACTGGGCATCATACTTGCTGAAGTAGCTACAGAAGCTAACAAGCTAAAGTTAGCTAACTAATAGTAACGTGTGTCAAGAAGCAAAATATATTACGCCGAGGTATGTACCTGAAAAATTTGTTTAAAATGCTAAAGTTACCAATATATGACTGAGGTGTATACCTACAAAATTAGCTAAAAAAAACAACAATACAGTATACTAACATTAGCAGGTTACAGGTATAATTTATGAAGTAACAAAATATGTGACGCTGAGGTATAAACCTGCAAAATGAGGTAAAAAACAAACAAACTAGCATGCTAAAAAGTACTAAACATGCTAACAATAGCATTAGTGATACCAAACTATATGACACAGAGATGCATACTTGCTTGAGTAGCTACAAAAGCTAGCATGCTAACATTAGCATGCTAAAATGCTAACTGTAACATGTGTCCAGCACCAAAATATATTACTCTGAGGTGTGTACCTTAAAATGTGTTTATAAGGACCAATCCAGCACTTCATGGTGTCATCTTCATCATTATGATCAAAATCTGAACTTATTAACATTTCGTCTTTTGTGGCGAACCATCAGATCAAAGTTTCAGGCTGCAAGCCACGCCCACATCCAACGACTTAGGAACATTTCCTTCGCCACGTATCATCACCCACCCGTCTAGTATCTGTCATTTTATTTTAGACTCATCTGGAGGAGTTCGTTACAGTACGACCCCCGTTTTTAGCCTAAAAACTGGCCGACGGAAACCAAGCTGTTTAGGATGAGGGAAAGAGGGCTTCCTGGGACTTTTACGAGCGTCCTCTCATGACCGACGTCTCCATGGGTGACACGTGAATCTAGTAGCAGGGGGTAATTTTTTGTCATGGGGCGGTATAGCTCGGTTGGTAGAGTGGCTGTGCCAGCAACTTGAGGTTTCCAGGTTCGATCCCCGCTTCCGCCGTTGTGTCCTTGGGCAAGAAACTTTACCCACCTGTACCCAGTGCCACCCACACTGGTTTAAATGTAACTTAGATATTGGGTTTCACTATGTAAAAGCGCTTTGAGTCACTAGAGAAAAAGCGCTATAGTAAATATAATTCACTTTACTCACGTTTGAGGGGGCGCTACGGAGTCAAATTTTCAACGTTGTGTTCGGCCCCCCAAAAATAGGATTTTGTTTTGCCAGACCTGTGAAAAACTTGGTGGGTTTTCATGCGCGTCAAGGGCCTCACAAACGTGATGGAAGTGGGAGGATGAAAACAAACAAAGCCATTTCAATAGAGCCTTCGCAGCTTTTTGCTTGCAAAAACAAAAACAAAATGTCATTTTAAAAACGTTTGTTTGCATGTGAAAGTGTTGTTCAGACCACTAGATGGTCACACAAACCACAACAACCGGCACTCAACACACACACACACACACACACACACACACACACACACACACACACACACACACACACACACACACACACACACACACACACACACACACACACACACACACACACACACACACACACACACACACACACATAGACCAAGTTTTTGATCATCACTTGTGGGGACCACCCTTTCTACAGGTTGTGGAGGATTTAAAACATTTTTGGTAAAATGTCCACTGCCCAGTTAGCTCATACACGTCTTTAAATCTCTGGATTGATGAAGTAATGTGCTGATCATTCTTACTGGGGACCCTGGGGAAAAAGAGTTAATATGGTTCATGGGGGACCAAACTTAAATAATTTTGCATAATTCACACAAATTTGTACGTTACTACTGAGGACCATTTAAAAAAAAAAAAGAAATATGACATGATCCTCAGAATACAGGACTACAGCTGTCCTCTTATAGGAAGTGTCACCACTTAAATGTTAAAGCAAATCCTGCATCTTCTGTGACATTATGGAAAACTGCTATTTAGCAGTAATGAAGATGTCTGCAACTCCAACTACCATACACTGTAAAAAAAAAATCCTATTTTTATGGTTAATTTACTCTAAATTTCTACTGTAATTTTTCTATTTTTTTAAAATAGTTTAAAAAACTGTAGAATTGAAGACATTATCTGTAAATAAACAATCCGCCTGTTATTTTAAGTAATATGCCATTAATGACAAACTATGTATATTTCAATTTTTTTTTACAGAAAAATACCAAATTATTATACATAGCATTTTTTGTTTTCTTAAAGGCCTACTGAAATGCGATTTTTTTATTTAACCGGATATAGCAGGTCCATTCTATGTGTCATACTTGATCATTTCGCGATATTGCCATATTTTTGCTGAAAGGATTTAGTAGAGAACATCGACGATAAAGTTCGCAACTTTTGCTCGCTGATAAAAAAGCCTTGCCTGTACCGGAAGTAGCGTGACGTCACAGGTCGTGGAGCTCCTCACATCTGCACATTGTTCACAATCATGGCCACCAGCAGCGAGAGCGATTCGGACCGAGAAAGCGACGATTACCCCATTAATTTGAGCGAGGATGAAAGATTTGTGGATGAGGAAAGTGAGAGTGAAGGATTAGAGGGCAGTGGAAGCGATTCAGATAGGGAAGATGCTGTGAGAGGCAGGTGGGACCTGATATTCAGCTGGGAATGACTAAAACAGTAAATAAACACAAGACATATATATACTCCATTAGCCACAACACAACCAGGCTTATATTTAATATGCCACAAATTAATCCCGCATAACAAACACCTCCCCCCTCCCGTCCATATAAGCCGCCAATACAACTCAAACACCCGCACAACACACTCAATCCCACAGCCCAAAGTACCGTTCACCTCCGCAAAGTTCATACAGCACATATATTTCCCCAAAGTCACGTACGTGACATGCACATAGCGGCACGCACGTACGGGCAAGCGATCAAATGTTTGGAAGCCGCAGCTGCATACTCACGGTACCGCATATCCAACTCAAAGTCCTCCTGGTAAGAGTCTATGTTGTCCCAGTTCTCCACAGGCCAATGGTAAAGCTTGACTGTCATCTTTCAGGAATGTAAACAATGAAACACCGGCTACGTGTTTGTGTTGCTGCAGCCGGCCGCTAATACACCGCTTCCCACCTACAGCTTTCTTCTTTGCTGTCTTCATTGTTCATTAAACAAATTGCAAAAGATTCACCAACACAGATGTGCAGAATACTGTGGAATTTTGCGATGAAAACAGACGACTTAATAGCTGGCCACCATGCTGTCCCAAAATGTCCGCTACAATCCGTGACTTCACGCGCAAACGTCATCATACCGAGACGTTTTCAGCAGGATATTTTGCGGGAAATTTAAAATTGCACTTTACTAATCTAACCCGGCCGTATTGGCATGTGTTGCAATGTTAAGATTTCATCATTGATATATAAACTATCAGACTGCGTGGTCGGTAGTAGTGGGTTTCAGTAGGCCTTTAAATTACTTTCAAATTCATGTAAAATTACAGTAATTATCTTTCATTAAATATGTAGCTTGTTATATAAAAGTCTATGTCCATACTAACAATCTAACACAGGGGTGTCAAACTCAAATACAGAGTGGGCCAAAATTTAAAACTGAGGTTGAACAAATTAACCTTTAACGTACTCTATGAGCTATCGTCACATCCGCTTTTCATCCATTCTAACATCGTTCAGACCCAGTCACAAGATATGTGCGGCTTCTGTACGCACACACCAGCGAATGCAACGCATACTTCATCAACAGCGATACAGGTTACACTGAGGGTGCCAGTATAAAAAAACTTTAACACTGTTACAAATATGCGCCACACTGTGAACCCACACCAAACAAGAATGACAAACACATTTCGGGAGAACATCCGCACGGTAACACAATATAAACACAACAGAACAAATGCCCAGAATCCTTTGCAGCACTAACTCTTCCGGGACGCTACAAAATACACCCCCGCTACCACCAAACCCCCCCGCCCCCCACACACACACCTTGTAGCGTCCCGGAAGAGTTAGTGCTGCAAAGGGTTCTGGTTTGGTGTGGATTCACAGTGTGGCGTATATTTCTAACAGTGTTAAAGTTTTTTATTCGGCTACCCTCAGTGTAACCTGTATCGCTGTTGATGAAGTATGCATTGCATTCTAACGTGTGTGTGTGTGCAGAAGCCGCACACGTTATGTGACTGGGCGAGCGCTGGCTGGCTGGCTGGCTGGCTGGCTGGCTGGCTGGCTGGCTGGCTGGCTGGCTGGCGTTTGGAAGACTCCCGGAAGGATCGGTGGGCCAGCTTTAGTGTTAATTTGATATCACCTCAAGGGCCAAGTGAAATTACACAGCGGGCCAAAGTTTGACACCCATGCTGTAGAATAAAGGTATTTTTCTGTGGAACTGCCAGCATTGTCACTTCATTAAAGGTGTTTGATCGTAATAATTTGGAAAAACTCTGTAGAATAAAGGTATTTTTCTGCAGAACTGTTTGCATCGTCACTTTATTAAAGGTGGTTGATCTTAATCATTTAGAAAAAACTGTAAAATTACGATATTTTTCCGCAAAACGTTTCATGAAAATTTCTGTAAATGTAATGTTTTTGATCATTATTTGGTTTACAATGTTTGACTTGAATTTTATGGTTTTCGTTTGGCAGCCATAGCTGCCAGTAGAGGATTTTTTTTTTTTACAGTGTATCATTTAAAAAGGTTTCCCTGTTTTTTTGTCCCCATACCGTCAGAGGTCCCCTAAAGGTGACTGTGTAAACAGAGCAATGTCCCCATTAAGTAAGCATTGCCAGAACACACACACACACACACACACACACACACACACACACACACACACACACACACACACACACACACACACACACACACACACACACACACACACAGTTTTGTCCAAGTATTCTTGTAATTTGTTGTCATTGAAAACATAAAAACACGACCCAGTCGGCAATAATGAAAGCACAAAAACATTCTACATTATGTAATACAAATATATTATCCAGGGTGTACCCCGCCTTCCGCCCATGTGCAGCTAGGATAGGCTCCAGCACCCCATAAGGGACAAGCGGTAAAAAAATGGATGGATGGACTATATTCTGTATGTACAGTACATTAATTATATAGGATATTATGTACATCATACAAAACTATTATTGAGATGTCATCAATGTGCATTTAGGTTAGACTAGAGCAGGGGTCACCAACGCGGTGCCCGCGGGCACCAGGTAGCCCGTAAGGACCAGATGAGTAGCCCGCTGGCTTGTTCTAAAAATAGCTCAAATAGCAGCACTTACCAGTCAGCTGCCTCTATTTTTTTAAATTTGATTTATTTACTAGCAAGCTAGTCTCGCTTTGCCCGACATTTTTAATTCTAAGAGAGACAAAACTCAAATAGAATTTGAAAATCCAAGAAAATATTTAAGACTTGGTCTTCACTTTTTTAAATAAATTCATTAATTTTTTTACTTTGTTTCTTAAAACTTTCAGAAAGACAATTTTAGAGAAAAAATACAACCTTAAAAATGATTTTAGGATTTTTAAACACATATACCTTTTTACCTTTTAAATTCCTTCTTCTTCTTTCCTGACGATTTAAATCAATGTTCAAGTAAATTTATTTTTTGTATTGTAAAGAATAATAAATATATTTTAATTTAATTCTTCATTTTAGGTTCTGTTTTTTCGACGAAGAATATTTGTGAAATATTTCTTCAAACTTATGATTAAAATTCAAAAAAATTATTCTGGCAAATCTAGAAAATCTGTTGAATCAAATTTAAATCTTATTTCAAAGTCTTTTGAATTTCTTTTAAAATTTTTGTTCTGGAAAATCTAGAAGAAATAATGATTTGTCTTTGTTAGAAATATAGCTTGGTCCAATTTGTTATATATTCTAACAAAGTGCAGATTGGATTTTAACCTATTTAAAACATGTCATCAAAATTCTAAAATTAATCTTAATCAGGAAAAATTACTAATGATGTTCCATAAATCCTTTTTTTAAATTTTTTTCAAAAAGATTCGAATTAGCTAGTTTTTCTCTTCTTTTTTTCGGTAGAATTTTGAATTTTAAAGAGTCGAAATTGAAGATAAACTATGTTTCAAAATTTAATTGTCATTTGTTTCGGGTTTTCTCCTCTTTTAAACCGTTCAATTAAGTGTAAATATCATTAATTATTAATAATAACATAGAGTTAAAGGTAAATTGAGCAAATTGGCTATTTCTGGCAATTTATTTAAGTGTGTATCAAACTGGTAGCCCTTCGCATTAATCAGTACCCAAGAAGTAGCTCTTGGTTTCAAAAAGGTTGGTGACCCCTGGACTAGAGCGATGATTGTTTTTTATTTTGTTTCTTTTGGGGGCATATTTAGCATGCAAAATCCTGACTATTAGCGGTGTAATTGGCAGCACTCTTGCGTAACGTATGGAAGGGACAAAATCAGCGGGAAGTGGGTGCTGGGAGGTGGGGAGGGTATGTTTGCTGGCGTAGCGCCCAGCTGCCCGATCGAAGGCCCGATGAGAACGTGTAAACATGCAAACCATAACTGCATTATTTTGTAACAAAGACAGCACCCACACACACACACACACACACACACACACACTTGCCTTGGTGGTAAGGAGGACAGGGGGCCATGGGGGCGTGACTGGGGGGCCCAGCCGGCGCCGGTGAACTGTGTTTGAACTCGTGACCTCTGCAAGGAACCCGTATTGATGACTGGCAGCACGCTCGCACACAGCGGCGCTTCGGCAGGCATCGCATGGCCTGGGGGGGGAGGGGGGTGACAGGAGGGTGGTGGGGGCCGAGGGGGTGGGGGGGTGGGTGGGTGGGGGGGTAGATCGACAGACAAAAATAGGAGCAGTCGCCAAGGTGCAGCAAGACGCACTGAAACATGGACACAATCCTTTACTTAGTGAGTAGAATCGCTGCCCCCCGCAGGACCGGAGTGGAACACGTCTGACAAAACCGCCAACACAGCTCATTCGTTTGCGCGTACTAAAAGGCGCGCAAACCCGATAGCGCGCACATAGTGGAAGTACTAAACTTGTGAGCGGAGGATTGCGTCTATTAAGTCAGTGTTTTTCAACCACTGTGCCGCGGCACACTAGTCTGGTGTGCCGTGGGAGATTTTCTAATTTCACCTATTTGGGTTAAAAATATTTTGTACAAAGCAGTAATTATAGTCTGCAAATTGTGTGTTGTTGTTGAGTGTCGGTGCTGTCTAGAGCTCGGCAGAGTAACCGTGTAATACTCTTCCATATCAGTAGGTGGCAGCCGGTAGCTAATTGCTTTGTAGATGACAGAAACAGCAGGAGGCAGGGTGCAGGTAAAAAGGTGTATAATGCTTAAACCAAAACTAAACAAAAGGTGAGTGCCCCTAAGAAAAGGCATTGAAGCTTAGAGAAGGCTATGCAGAACGAAACTAAAACTGAACTGGCTACAAAGTAAACAAAAACAGAATGCTGGACGACAGCAAAGACTTACTGTGGAGCAAAGACGGCGTCCACAAAGTACATCCGAACATGACATGACAATCAAAAATGTCCCCACAAAGTAGGATTAAAAATAACTGAAATATTCTTGATTGCTAAAACAAAGTAGATGCGGGAAATATCGCTCAAAAGGAAGACATGAAACTGCTCCAGGAAAATACCAAAAAAAGAGAAAAAGCCACCAAAATAGGAGCGCAGGACAAGAACTAAAACACTACACACAGGAAAACAGCAAAAAACTCCAAATAAGTCACGTCGTGATGTGACAGGTGGTGACAGTACACCTACTTTGAGACAAGAGCTATATTGATGCATACTTGGTTATGCTTTAAAGTCAACACATTTTTACTGTCAACTGAGTTTCGTTTTTAATGATTTCTGCTGGTGGTGTGCCTGCTGATTTTTTTCAACGCAAAAAATGTGCCTTGGCTCAAAAAAGGTTGAAAAACACCGTGTTAAGTGAAGCAGAATGGACAAATGAATAAATAAGGGGAGCAGAATAAGGAGAGCAATCCATTTGGCGGGTCTGTGAAGTCGTGAATATGCAAATGATATGCAAATACCGTATGCAAATATGCCGATCATCAAAAAATGTCCCCAATACCGCAGTGTGCGAAATATACTATAGGGTGTGTGCAGTGCGATTTATCAACACTGAAACTGTTCTGCGAGCACTCGTTAGCCTTTTATTTAGCACGGTTAGGAGGCGATGGTGAATATTAGTATATAGTAGAGCGGTATTAGCATTAGCCATTTTGTCAATAACTGACTTCCGGTTGATCTGACTTCCGGTTCCGGTTCACCGTGCGTGACTGCTCGCCGTCTGTTCGCTGTTGCGAAAAAGCTAAGTAGCGCTCTATCTGTGTGCTTTTAATTGTTCTACAGCTTTCTTTATCACTTCTCAAACATTTTTAGTGGTACTATTTAACTTGCAAATCACCCGATCTCTGTCCCACCACCCTTTCCTCAGCTAGCCAGCTGCTAAGCTAGCGCGGAGAAAGGCAGCGCCGGTCAGTAAGAAGCTACTCCTACAGACCGCGACCACTTCCCTGAGGACAGCAGGAACTTCACTCGGTGACAGAAAACACTGTGAGTAATGGCTTCCTGTGCGTCTTGCACCATACTCACGGAGAGGTTGGCTCTGCTAGAGGGCCGTGTCCGCCAGTTAGAGCAGAGTAATGTCGTAACTTTAGATGTTGCGGACACATCTGCTAGCGTTAGCTGTAGCGAGCTAACTAGCCCAGCTTGTAGCAGTCCTAAGCGGCCTACAAGCTACGGTGTACCGGTTGAGACGCATAATAGATTTAGCTCTTTAGCTAGTCCTACACCCCAGTCTACCGGGCACCACACCTTAGTTATAGGGGACTCCATCACCCGAAACATAAAGCTTAGCAAACCAGCCACAATAAAGTGTATCCCCGGGGCCAGAGCACCTGACATTGAAGCTAATCTTAGGGAGCTAACTCGCAACAGGCCTAGTAAACACGTACGACAGGCTAATCGCACCACTAATTATGCGAATATAGTTGTACACGTTGGCTCCAATGACACTAGAATGAGACAGTCAGAGATTACAAAGAGAAACATAGCCAGGACTTGTGATCTCGCCAGAAAGATGTCCAGGCATCGAGTAATTGTCTCTGGCCCCCTGCCTGCGAGAGGCAATGATGAGAGATATAGCAGATTAGTCTCGCTTAACAAGTGGTTGGCTAGCTACTGTAGGACGCAGGGACTAACGTTTATTGATAACTGGCCCTCTTTCTGGGGCAAACCAGGCTTGCTGATGAGAGACGGCCTTCACCCTAACCAGGAAGGCGCCATCATCCTGTCTAGAAACATAGACTACTATTTAAGTCTCACTTGACTGACTACACTAGAGCAAGCCCGGTCACAGGCAATTACAATGTCTGTTAGTCCGGGTGAGGAGTCAGTTAAGCTAGAACTAGCCAGCGCCAGGCTGGATAATCCATGTACGCATAGCAATTCTCTTAGAATAATACACAATTCACATAATGTTTTTTCTGTTGTGTCTGTGTCAGAGGTGGACATGCATTCTACTGAGGTGGCAAATTATGATATGTCCAGTCTATTGCAGCACCAAGCAAACAATCGGAAAATTCCCGTCATATCAATTCCTAGATATGGTCGAAACTATTTAAAGTGCACTACGCATAATAAACGCAACATTGTTAATATTGCCACTACGGATAATCTTAACAAAAACTCGTCAAAACAGCCCAATACCTATAATATGGGCTTTTTAAACATAAGATCATTGTCTCCCAAGGCGTTATTGGTTAATGAGGTCATTAGAGACAACAATCTTAACGTCATTGGTCTTAGCGAAACCTGGCTCAAACCGGACGAATTTTTTGCGCTCAATGAGGCATCTCCTCCTAACTATACGAATGCGCATGTTGCCCGCCCTCTTAAAAGGGGAGGGGGTGTCGCACTAATATACAATGAAAATTTCAACCTTACCCCTAACCTAAATAATAAATATAAATCGTTTGAGGTGCTTACTATGAGGTCCGTCACACCGCTACCTCTCGACCTGGCTGTTATCTACCGCCCCCCTGGGCCCTATTCGGACTTTATCAGTGAATTCTCAGAGTTCGTTGCTGATCTAGTGACGCACGCCGACAATATAATCATAATGGGGGACTTTAATATCCATATGAATACCCCATCGGACCCTCAGTGCGTGGCGCTCCAAACCATAATTGATAGCTGTGGTCTTACACAAATAATACATGAACCCACGCATCGCAACGGTAATACAATAGATCTAGTGCTTGTCAGGGGTGTCACCACCTCCAAAGTTATGATACTTCCATATACTAAAGTAATGTCCGATCATTACCTTATAAAATTTGAAGTTTTGACTCTTTGTCAACAAGCTAATAATAATAATAACTGCTATAGCGGCCGCAACATTAATGCTGCCACAACGATGACTCTTGCTGACCTACTGCCTTCGGTAATAGCACCATTCCCAAATTATGTCGGCTCTATTGATAAACTCACTAACAACTTTGACGATGCCTTGCGCGAAATTATTGATAGTATAGCACCGCTAAAGCAAAAAAGGGCCCCTAAAAGGCGCACCCCATGGTTTACAGAAGAAATTAGAGCTCATAAATTATCATGTAGAAAACTGGAACGCAAATGGCGCGCGACTAAACTTGAGGTTTTCCATCAAGCATGGAGTGATAGTTTAATAACTTATAAACGCATGCTTACCTTAGCTAAAGCTAAATACTACTCAAATCTCATCCGCCTCAACAAAAACGATCCTAAATTTCTGTTTAGTACAGTAGCATCGCTAACCCAACAAGGGACTCCTCCCAGTAGCTCCACCCACTCGGCAGATGATTTTATGAATTTCTTTAATAAGAAAATTGAACTCATTAGAAAGGAGATTAAAGACAACGCATCCCAGCTACAACTGGGTTCTATTAACACAAATACGACTGTATATACGACGGACAGTGCCCTCCAAAATAGTCTCTCTATTTTTGATGAAATAACATTAGAGGAATTATTACAGCGTGTAAGTGGGATAAAACAAACAACATGTTTACTTGACCCACTTCCTGGGAAACTTATCAAGGAACTGTTTGTATTATTAGGTCCATCAGTGTTAAATATTATAAACTTATCACTTTCCTCCGGCACTGTTCCCCTAGCATTCAAAAAAGCGGTTATTCATCCTCTGCTCAAAAGACCTAACCTCGATCCTGACCTCATGGTAAACTACCGACCGGTCTCCCACCTTCCGTTTATTTCCAAAATTCTCGAAAAAACTGTTGCACAGCAGCTAAATGAACACTTAGTGACTAACAATCTCTGTGAACCTTTTCAATCCGGTTTCAGGGCAAATCACTCTACGGAGACAGCCCTCGCAAAAATGACTAATGATCTATTGCTAACGATGGATTCTGATGCGTCATCTATGTTGCTGCTTCTTGATCTTAGCGCCGCTTTCGATACCGTCGATCATAATATTTTATTAGAGCGTATCAAAACACGTATTGGTATGTCAGACTTAGCCTTGTCTTGGTTTAACTCTTATCTTACTGACAGGATGCAGTGCGTCTCCCATAACAATGTGACCTCGGACTATGTCAAGGTAACGTGCGGAGTTCCCCAGGGTTCGGTTCTTGGCCCTGCACTCTTTAGTATTTACATGCTGCCGCTGGGTGACATCATACGCAAGTACGGTGTTAGCTTTCACTGTTATGCTGATGACACCCAACTCTACATGCCCCTAAAGCTGACCAACACGCCGGACTGTAGTCAGCTGGAGGCGTGTCTTAATGAAATTAAACAATGGATGTCCGCTAACTTTTTGCAACTCAACGCTAAGAAAACGGAAATGCTGATTATCGGTCCTGCTAGACACCAACATCTATTTAATAATACCACCTTAACATTTGACAACCAAACAATTAAACAAGGAGACTCGGTAAAGAATCTGGGTATTATCTTCGACCCAACTCTCTCGTTTGAGTCACACATTAAGAGTGTTACTAAAACGGCCTTCTTTCATCTCCGTAATATCGCTAAAATTCGTTCCATCTTGTCCACTAGCGACGCTGAGATCATTATTCATGCGTTCGTTACGTCTCGTCTCGATTACTGTAACGTTTTATTTTCGGGCCTCCCTATGTCTAGCATTAAAAGATTACAGTTGGTACAAAATGCGGCTGCAAGGCTTTTGACAAAAACAAGAAAGTTTGATCATATTACGCCTATACTGGCTCACTTGCACTGGCTTCCTGTGCACTTAAGATGCGACTTTAAGGTTTTACTACTTACGTATAAAATATTACACGGTTTAGCTCCAGCCTATCTCGCCGATTGTATTGTACCATATGTCCCGACAAGAAATCTGCGTTCAAAGAACTCCGGCTTATTAGTGATTCCCAGAGCCAAAAAAAAGTCTGCGGGCTATAGAGCGTTTTCTATTCGGGCTCCAGTACTCTGGAATGCCCTCCCGGTAACAGTTAGAGATGCTACCTCAGTAGAAGCATTTAAGTCCCATCTTAAAACTCATTTGTATAATCTAGCCTTTAAATAGACCCCCCCTTTTTTAGACCAGTTGATCTGCCGTTTCTTTTCTTCTCTCCTCTTCTCCCCTGTCCCTTGCGAGGGGGAGTCGCATAGGTCCGGTGGCCATGGATGAAGTGCTGGCTGTCCAGAGCCGGGACCCCGGGTGGACCACTAGCCTGTGCATCGGTTGGGGACATCTCTGCGCTGCTGACCCGTCTCCGCTCGGGATGGTTTCCTGTTGGCCCCGCTGTGGACTGGACTCCCGCTGATGTGTTGGATCCACTGTGGACTGGACTTTCACAATGTTATGTCAGACCCACTCGACATCCGTTGCTTTCGGTCTCCCCTAGAGGGGGGGGGGTTACCCACATATGCGGTCCTCTCCAAGGTTTCTCATAGTCATTCACCGACGTCCCACTGGGGTGAGTTTTTCCTTGCCCGTATGTGGGCTCTGTACCGAGGATGTCGTTGTGGCTTGTACAGCCCTTTGAGACACTTGTGATTTAGGGCTATATAAATAAACATTGATTGATTGATTGATTGATTGATTGACATGGCGATTTCAACAACTCAAAATTTGCTGATGAAAACTACAACTAAGATGCACGTTACAATCAAACAGCTGGTGCGTAATAAGTACAATACTTACAGTATTAACACTTTTCAGGGGGCAACAAAAAACAAGACTGGCACATTCAACTTTAATGGTCAAGACTACTTCCTGGCAAGCCATTACACTCCTGCCATAAAATATCTTGTAATGTTGCAATTCTACATGCCAACAAAGCAAAAACAAAGCGCTCAAAAGTACAGTAGGGCTCCCCTATGTGCTAGCTCGATGCTAATTTACATTGGATATACCATAGACATGCTACTGATTAGCATTAGCCATTTTACACGGCGATTTCAACCCCTCCAAATGTGTTGATTGAAAACTACAACTAAGATGCACGTTACAATCAAACAGCTGGTGCGTAATGAGCACAATACCTACAGTGTTAACACTTTGTAGGGCGCAACAACAACAACAAAAAAAGAGACTGGCACATTCAACTTAAAGGCAAGTTGATACACAACTGTTATATATCGTCTTGGAGTTATTTCCAAACAAACAACATTTGTTAACATGTTTGAACACACAAAAGTACTGAAAATTGGTACCGTTGAGTATTTATTGGTATGGGATGGATACCAACACTCCCAGTATTGGATACCAACACTCCCAGTATCGCTCTCGAAGACGTCCCCAGGTGTCAGAGGACATTACAAACAAACGTGTCCAACAGAGCGTTCGGGACAACAATCGGAAGGTGGAAGGTCACGTGACACAAGGGTGTGGTCCCCGCCCCCCCCTGCCAACAGAGTCATCTGCGATGTTGAGGCCTGCCCGGTTGCCGTGGTGACAGAGCGCTGATATACGTGACTGCAGGGCGTGTCATCATTAGCTGCCTGGCAAACGGGTGATGCCAAGGCTGTTCCTTCCTCGCAGGCGGCGGTATCACAGCTCCGATCTGCCCCCCCCCCCCCCCTCGCCCGCACGGATGTGCGAAAGTAAGACGTGTTGCGCCTATTAGCACGTCTTCGCAAGGCTGGCACGCTGATCCCTCGTCCCCGGGGAGGCCGGCAATATGGTGCCGCATGGTGACCGCCCGGCAGCCCCGGCTGCCGCTGTCACAACACATCACGCGTCCCGGGCCCGCGCCTCCGTCGCCGCCACACCTCCGTCATGAGCGACAGCGGCGCCCCCCCCCCCAGGGAGGGCCTTTGGCTGCATGAAAAAGTTTCCCAAGGAAACCTCGAGCGGCTGAAGCTGGCGAGGGCAGAGTTTAAGCTAGTCGCCATATGCCAGCTTTTAATCTCTAGCATGAGGGCTCCCAAATATATCTGTTAAATATAGGAATTATTGTCAGGCATGGAGTTAGACACCTAATACAAGGTCCTTTCCCACCCAGGGCCACATAAAGTGGACTTTAATGGAATCTTTGGACACCTAACGATTCTATCTGATTTCCATTCCTAGGGTGACTATTCCATTCAGAATTTATTCTCAATTCAAAACGAACAGGTTAAACAGGCCTACAATGTCTTTTTTAAAATTGATTCTAAAATTTAAAAAAATAAAAATTAAATTAAATTTAAAAAATAATATATATATATATATATATATATATATATATATATATATATATATATATATATATATATATATATATATATATATATATATATATATATACGATTTTTTAATGATTTGCGATGGTTATTTTTAATGATATATATATATATATATTAGGGGTGTGGGAAAAAATCGATTTGAATTCGAATGGTGATTCTCACGTTATGCGATTCAGAATCGATTCTGAAGCAGTCAGCAGGTTGTGTAATGTGTGACCATGTGTGTTTACTTTTTGTGGCGGTTGACTTTTTTTTTCTGCACCATGACTAGGGAAAGTTGTTTGGATTGTGACATATAATTAATAGCTGTGATAGTGTTTTATGAAAGTGGAATGATTGGTCATTGACTTTAGTTATTCTTCACCACCATAAAACGATGTATTAAAGGGATTCAATATTTATCTAAAAAAAAAAAAAAAAAATTAAAAAAAAAAATCTATTCTCATTTTTAAAAAATCGATTTTTTAAAATGTTTTATTATTTAAATGTTTTTTGTTTTTTTTTAAATTAATCAATCCAACAAAACAATACACAGCAATACCATAACAATGCAATCCAATTCCAAAACCAAACCCGACCCAGCAACACTCAGAACAGCAATAAACAGAGCAATTGAGAGGAGACACAAACACGACACAGAACAAACCAAAAGTAGTAAAACAAAAATGAATATTATCAACAACAGTATCAATATTAGTTACAATTTCAACATAGCAGTGATTAAAAATCCCTCATTGACATTATCATTACACATTTATAAAAAATTTAAAAAAAAGAACAATAGTGTCACAGTGGCTTACACTTGCATCGCATCTCATAAGCTTGACAACACACTGTGTCCAATATTTTCACAAAGATAAAATAAGTCATATTTTTGGTTAATTTAATAGTTAAAACAAATTTACATTATTGCAATCAGTTGATAAAACATTGTCCTTTACAATTATAAAAGCTTTTTACAAAAATCTACTACTCTGCTTGCATGTCAGCAGACTGGGGTAGATCCTGCTGAAATCCTATGCATTGAATGAATAGAGAATCCTTTTGAATCGGGAAAATATCGTTTTTGAATCGAGAATTGCATTGAATCGAAAAAAAAAATCGATTTTGAATCGAATCGTAACCCCAAAAATCGATATTGAATCGAATCGTGGGACACCCAAAGATTCCCAGCCCTAATATATATATATATATATATATATATATATATATATATATATATATATATATATATATATATATATATACATATATATATATATATATGTATATATATATATATATATATATATATATATATATATATATATATATATATATATATATATATATATATATATATATATATATGTTAGGTCAGGAAAAAACACAGAGGCTATTTCATCCCTACAAGCCTGTTTCACAAGCTTGTAGGGGAGTTTATATCATTTTCAAGTATTCATTTTACACAAAATATTTACCATGAACTGGTACCGTTTTTCCATTTACAATAAAAAAAACAGACTGTAGATTTCACGAGAAAATTCTGCCAGTTCAGTCACCAGAATTTTACTGTAAAAATAACAGTGTTATTGTTAAAACAACAACAATTTTTGCTCAAAAAAACCCCGGCAGCATTTAAAAAATTTTATATAACAACCAATTATTTTTTTTAATGACATTTTTAGGTAATCTCCATGCAACACAAAATAGTTTGACCTGTTTTGAAAAGGTTTCAGTATAGTTATCGTATCAAGTAAAACATTGTGAGAATCAGTTTGAATCGAGAATGGTGTTGACCAAAGAATCGATTCTGAATCAAATCAGGAATCAGAATCAGATGGAATCGTTCGGTGCCCAAAGATTCAAATTGACAATGATCCCTGATTATGTACTTTTACTGCCATGTTTGACGTACGTGTGGTATAAAACAAGTAAAACATTCATATTTTTTTCCAATTTAAGTTTTTTTTTTTTACATAGAACGCCTAAAACACTGATAACAAATGAATGAAATCACGAGTTGATTCAATGTTACTTATAAAAGCTACTTTTATTGTAACTTTCCAGAAATGCTTCCGCAAATTTTGCCATTTTAGGTTGAAACAATCTAAAAAAAAAATTAAATCCTAAAGGGAAGAAGTGTAAAAAACAATAAAAAATAAATAATAATAATCTATTCACATCCAAATTGTGGTTCTTTTTAAACCGGATTCTAAATGAATTCATAATTTTAAAACATTTATTGAAAAAATTAAAGTTAAAAAAAAGAAGTTTTTTTTAAAAATGATACATTTTTTTCCGATTGTTGTTGATATCAGGTGTTTTTTGAGGCAATTTTTTTTTCTTTTTTTTTGTTTACAAAGAACACTTAAAACAGATAACAAATGAATAAAATCACAAGTTGATTCAATGTTACTTAAAAAAAGCAACTTTTATTGTAACTTTCTAGAAATGCTTCCTCAAATTTTGCCGTTCTAGGTTGAAACAATCTAAAAAAAATTTTTAAAAATCCTGAAAGGAAGAGGTGTAATTATATATATATATATATATATATATATCAGTGGAGGCTGGTGACTTCCAGAATTGAGGAGGCCATTTTTTTCCGCTTGCTCACTTCACTCGCGATGGAATGTTCCCTGTTCTCTTATCTGTCTTTGTGCTGGCCAAAGGCATACTATTTGGAGTGTAAGCTACAGTCAGAAAGTTCTTGCTGATGCAATTCATTGTGCAGAGCTTAGCCTTGTGCCTTCCTGAAGAAATTACATTGCTGTAAGTCTATGAGCCTGCCTGATAATTAAGAGAATACTCACAGGTCGTGTGGATCCAGAACGTGTCCAACTCAGCCATCCATCCCCAGATTAAAGATATGCGTTAACGTCGTTAACGCATATCTATCTCCAGCCCAAGATCTCAAATTGCGCCAGAATCTCGCCGATTTCCGAGGTCGTTTTAAGCAAAAGTATTTGGCTATATGAGCTATAAACTTCACGGATGATAGCCAGGGGTGTTCTCTAAATTTCCTGAAAAGCACAAGTTGATAGGACACTCGTAGCCACTATGGCGAGTGTTTGTTTGACTGAAGTGGCTGGCGAATTCTCAAAATGGCTTCTGTGTTGATTAGGAAAGGAAAGGATTGATTCCAAATGAACCAGTAGCATGTGATTGGACGAACAAAATGTCAATCTTTCAGCCCTGGACACAATGCATGGTGAGGCCAGGCCTCCGTTGCCCACCCATTTTCAGTGATCTGGCCAATCACATATTGGCATGAAAAAGCATGCATTACATTGACTTCTATGAGAAGCTAATTTCCTAGGGGAGGCCTGGCCTCCCTTAATACAAACTGATAGGGAAATCTGGCCTGTTGCTTTACAATTGCAATATTGGGTTTTAGCCATGGGAACATTTAGATTTATGAACAAAACTAAAATAATATGAATATAACAAATAAAAAATATGTTTTTTGTTAAAATAAATAAATAAAATAAATATATTTATTGTTTTTTTTAAATCTCTCTCTTCTCTCAAATTATTGGGGAGGCCAGGCCTCCTCCACCTCTATGGAGGAGCCTCCACTGATATATATATATATATATATATATATATATATATATATATATATATATATATATATATATATATATATATATATATATATACACGATTTTTTTAATGATTTGCGATGGTTATTTTTAATGATATATATATATATATATTAGGGGTGTGGGAAAAAATCGATTTGAATTCGAATGGTGATTCTCACGTTATGCGATTCAGAATCGATTCTGAAGCAGTCAGCAGGTTGTGTAATGTGTGACCATGTGTGTTTACTTTTTGTGGCGGTTGACTTTTTTTTTCTGCACCATGACTAGGGAAAGTTGTTTGGATTGTGACATATAATTAATAGCTGTGATAGTGTTTTATGAAAGTGGAATGATTGGTCATTGACTTTAGTTATTCTTCACCACCATAAAACGATGTATTAAAGGGATTCAATATTTATCTAAAAAAAAAAAAAAAAAAATTTAAAAAAAAAATCTATTCTCATTTTTAAAAAATCGATTTTTTAAAATGTTTTATTATTTAAATGTTTTTTGTTTTTTTTTTACATTAATCAATCCAACAAAACAATACACAGCAATACCATAACAATGCAATCCAATTCCAAAACCAAACCCGACCCAGCAACACTCAGAACAGCAATAAACAGAGCAATTGAGAGGAGACACAAACACGACACAGAACAAACCAAAAGTAGTAAAACAAAAATGAATATTATCAACAACAGTATCAATATTAGTTACAATTTCAACATAGCAGTGATTAAAAATCCCTCATTGACATTATCATTACACATTTATAAAAAATTTAAAAAAAAGAACAATAGTGTCACAGTGGCTTACACTTGCATCGCATCTCATAAGCTTGACAACACACTGTGTCCAATATTTTCACAAAGATAAAATAAGTCATATTTTTGGTTAATTTAATAGTTAAAACAAATTTACATTATTGCAATCAGTTGATAAAACATTGTCCTTTACAATTATAAAAGGTTTTTACAAAAATCTACTACTCTGCTTGCATGTCAGCAGACTGGGGTAGATCCTGCTGAAATCCTATGCATTGAATGAATAGAGAATCCTTTTGAATCGGGAAAATATCGTTTTTGAATCGAGAATTGCATTGAATCGAAAAAAAAATCGATTTTGAATCGAATCGTAACCCCAAAAATCGATATTGAATCGAATCGTGGGACACCCAAAGATTCCCAGCCCTAATATATATATATATATATATATATATATATATATATATATATATATATATATATATATATATATATATATGTATATATATATATATATATGTATATATATATATATATATATATATATATATATATATATACATATATATATATATGTATATATATATATATATATATATATATATATATATATATATATATATATATATATATATATATATATATATATATATATATATATATATATATATATATATATATATATATATATATATATATATATATATATATGTTAGGTCAGGAAAAAACACAGAGGCTATTTCATCCCTACAAGCCTGTTTCACAAGCTTGTAGGGGAGTTTATATCATTTTCAAGTATTCATTTTACACAAAATATTTACCATGAACTGGTACCGTTTTTCCATTTACAATAAAAAAAACAGACTGTAGATTTCACGAGAAAATTCTGCCAGTTCAGTCACCAGAATTTTACTGTAAAAATAACAGTGTTATTGTTAAAACAACAACAATTTTTGCTCAAAAAAACCCCGGCAGCATTTAAAAAAATTTATATAACAACCAATTATTTTTTTTAATGACATTTTTAGGTAATCTCCATGCAACACAAAATAGTTTGACCTGTTTTGAAAAGGTTTCAGTATAGTTATCGTATCAAGTAAAACATTGTGAGAATCAGTTTGAATCGAGAATGGTGTTGACCAAAGAATCGATTCTGAATCAAATCAGGAATCAGAATCAGATGGAATCGTTCGGTGCCCAAAGATTCAAATTGACAATGATCCCTGATTATGTACTTTTACTGCCATGTTTGACGTACGTGTGGTATAAAACAAGTAAAACATTCATATTTTTTTCCAATTTAAGTTTTTTTTTTTTACATAGAACGCCTAAAACACTGATAACAAATGAATGAAATCACGAGTTGATTCAATGTTACTTATAAAAGCTACTTTTATTGTAACTTTCCAGAAATGCTTCCGCAAATTTTGCCATTTTAGGTTGAAACAATCTAAAAAAAAAATTAAATCCTAAAGGGAAGAAGTGTAAAAAACAATAAAAAATAAATAATAATAATCTATTCACATCCAAATTGTGGTTCTTTTTAAACCGGATTCTAAATGAATTCATAATTTTAAAACATTTATTGAAAAAATTAAAGTTAAAAAAAAGAAGTTTTTTTTAAAAATGATACATTTTTTTCCGATTGTTGTTGATATCAGGTGTTTTTTGAGGCAATTTTTTTTTCTTTTTTTTTGTTTACAAAGAACACTGAAAACAGATAACAAATGAATAAAATCACAAGTTGATTCAATGTTACTTAAAAAAAGCAACTTTTATTGTAACTTTCTAGAAATGCTTCCTCAAATTTTGCCGTTCTAGGTTGAAACAATCTAAAAAAAAATTTTAAAAATCCTGAAAGGAAGAGGTGTAATTATATATATATATATATATATATATATATATATATATATATATATATATATATATATATATATATATATATATATATATATATATATATATATATATATATATATGTAATTTTTATTTTATTATTATTTTATTATTATTTTTTCTCGATTTTTTTTTTTTTTCAAAAATATGTTTTTAGGTCATTTTTATGCAACCAGAAGGAGTTTTTTCTAACCTGTCACCTGTTTTTAAAAACAAAACTAAAAAACCAACACAGAAATATATATATACACATACATATTATATATATACATACATACATACATACATACATATATACATATATACATATATATATATATATATATATACATATATACATATATATATATATATATATATATATATATATATATATATATATATATATATATATATATATATATATATATATATATATATACTTATACATATATATATATACATATATATACACATTTTTATATATACACATATATATATATATACACATATATGTATATACATATATATATACATATACACATATATATATATACACATATATATATATGTACATATATATACATATATATATATATACATATATATATATATATATATATATATATATATACATATATATACATATATACATATATATATATACACATACATATTATATATATACATATATATATACACATACATATTATATATATACATATATATATATATATACATATATATACATATATATACATATATATATATATATACACATACATATTAAAAATATACATATATATATACACATACATATTATATATATACATATATATATATATACACATACATATATATATATATACACATACATATATATATATATATATATACATATATATACACACATATATATACACGTATATATATATACATATATGTACACATATATATATATATACATATACATATATATACACACACACACACATATATATATATACATATATATATGTATATATATACATATATATATGCACATATATATATATATATAAATATATATATATTATTTTTATTTTTTTTATTGATTTTTATTGATATATATATATATATATATATATATATATATATATATATATATATATATATATATTATTTTTAGAAAAAAATAAAATAAAACAAATCAATAAAGATATATATATATATATATATATATATATATATATATATATATATATATATATATATATATATATATATATATATATATATATATATATATATATAAATTTTAAATGTTTTATTTTATTTTATTTTTTTTCTCGATTTTTTTTTTTTTCAAAAACATGTTTTTAGGCCATCTTGATGCAACCATAACAAGTTTTTCTAACTTGTCACCTGTTTTGAAAAAAAATTCACTATAATTATTATTTTAAAAATAATACATTGCGAGAATGGGTTAGAATGTGAATGAAATGGTCACCCAGGAAGGGTTGTGTGCCCAAAGATTCGCTTCCTAACGAGTTTGGTGTTGACAAAAGTCCGGCATGGCACACAAGGTCGTGCTGATCGTGACACGAGCTGCCCCCTCGCTCCTGCAGTGTTTTTCTCTGAAGGCCACAGGTTCGAGCCCAGAGCGACGGTGACACCACTGATCCCCGCCCCGCCCCCGTGCCACCGCCGGGCACAATGTGGCGCTCCGATGCGTCAGAGCGAGGCACCGGCAGGTTGTGACCTGAAATGAAAGAGAAAGTCTCGGCGCCAGAGGTGCCGCCCGGACGGTGGCGGATATTTAGTGGCGGCGCAGGCAAGCGAGGGGTGAAACGGGGCGAGAGGAGGCGATCTGTCGCAGCTCCACGGCCGAATGAGCATGCTTACATGAACACTGACGAGACCGCGAGGTGACACGTCCACGCCTGCAGGGCCCGTCCACACGCCTTCAATAACAACCACCTTGCTGCTACTTTAGGCCCCTCAATCTTTGGGCCAGTCAGTTCTTGGGGTCACGAATCCATTCAGAATCGATTCTTGACTCAAACCGATTCTCATAATGTATTGTTTGGTATAATAATTATCATGGAACTTTTTTTTACTGTGAAGTGAATTATATTTATATAGCGCATTTCTCTAGTGACTCAAAGCGCTTTTACATAGTGAAACCCAATATCTAAGTTACATTTAAACCAGTGTGGGTGGCACTGGGAGCAGGTGGGTAAAGTGTCTTGCCCAAGGACACAACGGCAGTGACTAGGATGGCGGAAGAGGGGATCGAACCTGGAGCCCTCAAGTTGCTGGCACGGCCACTCTACCAAACGAGCTATACCGGCCCATATATACATTGTAAAATATACAGACTTTTTTAGGGTTAGCATTTAGCATCTTTATTAAAGAAAATGTCTGGAAAAGTCAGGAGTGCACAAAAAAATCGATTCACATCTGAATCACGATTCTTATTAATATTGAATTTAAATTGATTCATACTTCTAAGAAAATCGATTAGAAATAAATGAATAAATAATAAATAAATAAAATATATAGTGCTGTGAATCTTTGGGCACCGCACCATTCCAGTGAGATCTTGGGGTCACGATTCGATTCAGAATCGATTCTTGATTCAAACTGATTCCTCCAATCAAACCGATTCTCATAATGTATTGTTTGGTATAATAATTATCATGGAACTTTTTTTTTTACTGTAAAATATACAGACAATTTTAGGGTTAGCATTTAGCATCTTTAATTTAAAAAAAAAAAGTCTGTTAAAGTTAGGAGTGCACAAAAAAATCTATTCACATCTGAATTGCGATTCTTATTAATATTGATTTTAAATGGATTTATACTTCTAAGAAAATCGATTGGAAATAAATAAATAAATGGATTTTTTTTAAATACATACATACATACATACATACATACATACATACATACATACATACATACATACATATATATATATATATATATATATATATATATATATATATATATATATATATATATATATATATATATATATATATATATATATATATATATATATATATATATATATATATATATATATATAGGGCTGTGAATCTTTGGGAACCGCACCATTCCAGTTAGTTCTTGGGGTCACGATTCGATTCAGAATCGTTTCTTGATTCAAACTGATAATTCAATCAAACCGATTCTCATAATTTATTATTTGGTATAATAATTGTCATGAAATTATCTCCCCCCCCAAATAAAAATTCAAAAAAAAAAATTCAAAAAAAAATATATATAATAATAATAATAATATTTAAAAAAGAAAAAAAAATATATATATATATATATATATATATATGTGTGTATTTATGTATGTATGTATGTATGTATGTATGTATGTATGTATGTATTTAAAAAAAAAAATTCCATTTATTTATTTATTTCCAATCGATTTTCTTAGAAGTATAAATCCATTTAAAATCAATATTAATAAGAATCGCAATTCAGATGTGAATAGATTTTTTTTTCAATTATACATATATATATATATATAATTTTTAAATTTATGAATCGATTTTTTTTTTTTTTACTGTAAAAGGAAAAACGGTACCACTTAATTATTCATGGTAAAATTTTGTTGACTAAGCTGATAGTTTTTTCTCCCATAAGATATATGATCATTGTTTTTACAGTGTGCTACTATAAATGGAAAAAACAATAACACTGTTGCTTTTATGGTAAACTTCTGTCAGTTGAGGCGCCATTTTTAAAAAAATTGTTTACTGTAAACTCTACTGCCTTTTTTTTTTACAGTTAGCATTTAGCATCTATATTATAGAAAATTTCTGTAAAAGTTAGGGGTGCACAAAAAGTTTTAGTCACATCTGAATCGCGATACATCCGATTCTAAATCGATTCATAATTCTAAAAAAATTATTTAAAAACAAAACAAAACAAAACATATATACAGTGGGGCAAAAAAGTATTTAGTCAGCCACCCATTGATTGTCAATGGGTGGCTGACTAAATACTTTTTTGCCCCACTGTATATATATCTATATATATATACAGATATATATATATGTCTTAATTAGATTATCCAAAAAATAGTGCTCGATACCGTGGTAGAGCGTAATATGTATGTGTGGAGAAAAAATCACAAGACTATTTTGTCTCTACAGGCCTGTTTCATGAGGGGTTTCCTCAATCCTCAGGAGATTTTAATGGAAGCATTCACATACCATGGTTTATATAGGGCACAGAGTGGGTGGGTACAGGCAGGCATGGAGGCGTGGTGATTGGCTCATGTGTTACCTAGGAGGTGTTTCCTTCTGTGACGGCATGCTGATACAATTTCGCTGAATTCGACAAAGCAACCCCCCCGTACCAAAAAGCACTTGATGAAAGCGGATACAACTTCACCCTCACCTACAAACCCACGCCAGGGAACCAACCAAAAAGGAGCAGAAAACGAAACAACATTATCTGGTACAACCCCCCATACAGCAAAAATGTCTCAACTAATATTGGCCACAAATTCCTCACCCTGACCGACAAACACTTCCCCAAAGGCAACACCCTAAGAAAAGTATTCAACAAGAACAACATTAAATTGAGCTACAGCTGCATGAACAACATGCGACAAATCATTTCAAACCACAATAAAGCAATTGAAAAGGAGCCGCCCACCACCAGGCAGAACGATTCCAAAACCGACTAAGGCTGTAACTGCCGCAAGAAACCTGATTGCCCTCTCAACGGGGGGTGCTTACAACCATCAGTCGTTTACCAAGCAAAGGTAACACACAAGGACATTAACACATCCGACACATACGTAGGATTACCTGAGGGAGAATTCAAAACCAGATGGAACAATCACAAAGCTTCTTTCAGATGCAAAAGCCTGCGGAACACTACAGAACTCAGCAAACACATTTGGAATCTCAAAGACAATAATGTTGAATATTCGATAACATGGCAAATTCTTGCATCCAGCACACCTTACAACAGTGGTAACAAAAGATGCAACCTATGCTTAAAAGAGAAACTGTTTATTATATACCGTCCAGACTTGTCATCCCTCAACAAGCGCAGCGAAATTGTATCAGCATGCCGTCACAGAAGGAAACACCTCCTAGGTAACACATGAGCCAATCACCACGCCTCCATGCCTGCCTGTACCCACCCGCTCTGTGCCCTATATAAACCATGGTATGTGAATGCTTCCATTAAAATCTCCTGAGGATTGAGGAAACCCCTCATGAAACAGGCCTGTAGAGATTAAATAGTCTTGTGATTTTTTCCCCACACATACATATATATATATATATATATATATATATATATATATATATATATATATATATATATATATATATATATATATATATATATATATATATATATATATATATATATACATACATATACATATATATATACATATACATATGCATATACATATACATATAGGGGTGTGAATCTTAGGGCGATTCGATTCTTGGGGGTAAGAATAATAACATAATAACATGTAATATTTATGTATAGTTGTTATTTTAAGCATCACAACATTCACTTTTCCCGTCAACAACAACAACACTACTAATAATGGCAGACTTGATGAGAGACAACAAAGACTACTTTGGGACAAATGATGATCCAGAAACATATATTTTTGTGCCTGCATATAAAGAGTAAGTAAGTTTTAGAAGCTGTGTGCTAAACCAATGCAGTTTTAGTCAAACACTAAGCACCATGTAGCAGTATTGCTAAGTGCTAAACAAGATATACAAACATAATAAAACAATCACTTACTGTACAATGTCTGCTCTCACTGGGATAAAGACTGATGGGATGTTTAAATATTCCCCTTTACTTGAAAAATTCATTTTCTTTTTGTGTCTTTCCCGTCATCTCGGGGTCTAAGTTGGATGTCAAAGTTGCCCAACTTGTGGGTTTGTGTCCACAACCTTCTACTATCCAGGTGAGAGGCATGATTTATCATCTAGAATTAACTTTCAGCAACTCAGAGGCGATGCAGCAGCTCAATATGTCAATTATAGCAGCAGAAGCTAGTAAGCTCTCTGTGATCCCGGCACAGCTAAAAGTAGTTCCTCTGCAATAGCGCTTATAATAACAATATCGCTAATTTTGTAACATACACACGGAGTATTGTTGGCGTTTTTTTCTTTTTTAACGTTTTTTCAGAAAGCTTTATGGGCGCAGTAGTGAACTCTCATTAGCTGCATTGTTCGCCACCTCATACTTGCCATATTTTAGGATTTAGAATGCATAAAAACAGGAAAGACATGTGTTCTTGTCATACATAAAGATTTTGATTAATAGGCAACATTAAAAAAAAAGTGCAGTTCCCCTTTAAGATACATAAAGATGAAAGAACCACTTTCATACATTTTATAAATGAAAGTGGTCCTATCCTGCTCACTTCAAGTAATATCCCAGTGAAGTACTTGATAAATATTAGTTATGTCTGACAACACTGCCTGTCACAACGCTCATCAAAATACATTAATATTAGATATTGGTCTGATAGCAAGAAAAAAAAAGTGCTCCCCCTCTGGTCAACATATGAAATAACAAGTGTGTGTAAAAATTTCAAGTGCTCCCCCTATGGCCAACATATGTAATATCAAGTGTGTGCAAGAAACTGAAATGCGCCCCCTTCGGCCACAATTAATAAAAAAAATAAAAAAATATGTAGATAGGGACATACTGTAATAACTTGAAGTAAATAATGAAGATTAAAAACCAATTACAAACAAAACAAAACAAATAAAATAAACTAAAGGCAGTCTTTTACTCACAATGTGTCGACTTTTTTCTTCTAAAATTGGGAACGATTTTTCATATTCTTTCTGTTTCTGTAATATTGCAATATTTTCTTGTAAAATTATTACTTTTTAATGCAAAATAGTGACATTTGTCATAAAATTCTGACTTTTATCACAATATTGCCAATGTTTTTATCGTTCTTGTAAAATAGTGAAATTTTTTGAGTAAAATTATGACTTTTGTCTTAATTTTGCTAAGTAAAAATTCCGATTATTATTATAAAATTGCCAAGATTTTAAAGTTTTCTTATAAAATTGCGACTTTTGTCGAGTAAAATTACGACTCTTTTCAAAAAGTCGCCAAAATGTTACGTTTTTCTTATAAATTGTGACTGTTATTGAGTAAAATTCCAACTCTTATCATAATATTGCACAAATGTTCAGTTTTTCTTGTAAAGTTTTGACTTGCGTTAAGTAAAATGATGACTTTTAGTATAACACTACCAAAATTTTACGTTTTTCTTGTGAAACTGTGACCTTTTTCTTGTGAAATTCCAACTCATTTTTCACAACAAGCTTTTTTTTTAGCATGTCCGTATGCTAGAATGCTAATGTTAGAATACTAACAGTTGGCATGTGTCAAGTACCAAGTCATACGACTCTGAAGTGTCCGGCTATAAAATTGGCTAAAAAAGTTAGCATGTTAATGTTAGTATGCTAACTGTTAGCCTGTGTCAAGTACCACGTCATACGGCTCTGAAGTGTTCGGCTGTGAAATCGGCTAAAGTTAGCACGTGTCAAGTATCAAGTTATATGTTTTTAAGGGGTTCGGCTGTGAAATTGACTAAAAAAGTTAGCATGCTGATGTCTGTGTTCTCTGTATGTGAATTCTAGAATGCTAACAGTTAGCATTTGTAATGTACCAAGTCATATGACTCCGAAGTTTCGGCTGTGAAATTAGCTTTAGAATATTAACATAAGCATGACCTTTTCCTTGTGAGATTCCAAATCATTTTTCACAACAAGCTTTTTTATATTTGCATAGTATGTATATATTATTAATGTTGTCAATACTCATCTTTATATATCTAGAAAGGGTGGTCCTAAAGAGGTGGGCATTTTGCCCAGGTCTCAAGAAGGTAACAAATACAAGAATGTGTGTGTGTGTGTGTGTGTGTGTGTGTGTGTGTGTGTGTGTGTGTGTGTGTGTGTGTGTGTGTGTGTGTGTGTGTGTGTGTGTGTGTGTGTTGTATTTCTACCCTTCTTGAGACATCAACAAGGAAAAGTACCTTCCATATGAGGACCGGTGAACAAGTTAGGACCGAAATCATGGTCCCAATACAGAAAACCATTGCATCTAATAGAGAATGTCTCATTTGCACCCCTGGTGGTGAAATCTATCAAAATTAGGGGGGTCCCAAAAAGGAGGGTTTTTTCAAATTGATTGTGCGTCGGTTTTAAAAGTGCTACCCCTCCGGTCAACATATGAAATAACAAGTGTGTGTAGGAAATTGGCCAAAATTAATTAAAAAAAAAAAAAAAAAATGTATCTAGAGACATACTGTATTGAATTGAATGAAGATTAAAAAGCAATTACAAACAAAAATGAAATTAACTAAACGCACTCTTTTTCTCTCAATGTGTTGACTTTTTTCTTATAAAATTGGGAACAATTTCTCATATTCTTTCTGTTTCTGTAATATTGCAATATTTTCTCGTAAAATTGCTACTTTTTGATGTAAAACTATTACATTTTAATGCAAAATGGTGACATTTGTCGTATAAAATTCAGACTTTTATCACAATATTGCCCAATTTTTTTTGTTGTTCTTGTAAAATAGTAAACATTTTTGAGCACAATGATGACTTTTGTCATAATTTTGCCAAGTAAAAATTCTGATTATTATTATTATTATAAAATTGCCAAGATTTTAAAGTTTTCTTATAAAATTGCGACTTTTGTCCAGTAAAATGACGACTCTTTTCATAAAATCGCCAAAATGTTAAGCTTTTCTTGTAAAATTGCGACTGTTATTGAGTGAAATTCCAACTTTTATCATAATATTGAACAAACGTTCCGTTTTTCTTAAGAAAAATGACGACTTTTCGTACCACACTGCCAAAATTCTAAGTTTTTCTTGTGAAACTGTGACATTTTTCTTGTGAAATTCCAACAAGCTTTTTTATATTTGCATAGTATGTATATATTATTAATGTTGTCAATACTCATCTTTATATATCTAGAAAGGGTGGTCCTAAAGAGGTGGGCATTTTGCTCAGGTCTCAAGAAGGTAACAAATACAAGAATGTGTGTGTGTGTGTGTGTGTGTGTGTGTGTGTGTGTGTGTGTGTGTGTGTGTGTGTGTGTGTGTGTGTGTGTGTGTGTGTGTGTGTGTGTGTGTGTGTGTTTGTATTTCTACCCTTCTTGAGACATCAACAAGGAAAAGTACCTTCCATATGAGGACCGGTGAACAAGTTAGGACCGAAATCATGGTCCCAATACAGAAAACCATTGCTTCTAATAGAGAATGTCTCATTTGCACCCCTGGTGGTGAAATCTATCAAAATTAGGGGGGTCCCAAAAAGGAGGGTTTTTTCAAATTGATTGTGTGTCGGTTTTAAAAGTGCTCCCCCTCTGGTCAACATATGAAATAACAAGTGTGTGTAAGAAATTGGCCAAAATTAATTAAAATAAATAAATAAATATGTATCTAGAGACATACTGTATTAATTTGAAATAAATAATGAAGATTCAAAAACAATTACAAACAAAAATGAAATTAACTAAACGCACTCTTTTTCTCTCAATGTGTCGACTTTTTTCTTATAAAATTGGGAACAATTTCTCATATTCTTTCTGTTTCTGTAATATTGCAATATTTTCTCATAAAATTGTTACTTTTTGATGTAAAACCGTTAGCTTTTAATGCAAAATGGTGACATTTGTCGTATAAAATTCAGACTTTTATCACAATATTGGCCAATTTTTTTTGTTGTTGTTGTAAAATAGTAACATTTTTGAGCACAATGATGACTTGTGTCATAATTTTGCCAAGTAAAAATTCTGATTATTAACTTTTGTCATAATATTACCCAAATGTTCCGTTTTTCTTAAGAAAAATGACGACTTTTTGTACCACACTGCCAAAATTGTAAGTTTTTCTTGTGAAACTGTGACCTTTTACTTGTGAAATTCCAACAAGCTTTTTTTATATTTGCATAGTATGTATATATTATTAATGTTGTCAATACTCATCTTTATATATCTAGAAAGGGTGGTCCTAAAGAGGTGGGCATTTTGCTCAGGTCTCAAGAAGGTAACAAATACAAGAATGTGTGTGTGTGTGTGTGTGTGTGTGTGTGTGTGTGTGTGTGTGTGTGTGTGTGTGTGTGTGTGTGTGTGTGTGTGTGTGTGTTTGTATTTCTACCCTTCTTGAGACATCAACAAGGAAAAGTACCTTCCATATGAGGACCGGTGAACAAGTTAGGACCGAAATCATGGTCCCAATACAGAAAACCATTGCATCTAATAGAGAATGTCTCATTTGCACCCCTGGTGGTGAAATCTATCAAAATTAGGGGGGTCCCAAAAAGGAGGGTTTTTTCAAATTGATTGTGTGTCGGTTTTAAAAGTGCTCCCCCTCTGGTCAACATATGAAATAACAAGTGTGTGTAAGAAATTGGCCAAAATTAATTTTAAAAAATGAATAAATATGTATCTAGAGACATACTGTATTAATTTGAAGTAAATAATGAAGATTCAAAAACAATTACAAACAAAAATGAAATTAACTAAACGCACTCTTTTTCTCTCAATGTGTCGACTTTTTTCTTATAAAATTGGGAACAATTTCTCATATTCTTTCTGTTTCTGTAATATTGCAATATTTTCTCATAAAATTGTTACTTTTTGATGTAAAACCGTTAGCTTTTAATGCAAAATGGTGACATTTGTCGTATAAAATTCAGACTTTTATCACAATATTGGCCAATTTTTTTTTTGTTGTTGTTGTAAAATAGTAACATTTTTGAGCACAATGATGACTTGTGTCATAATTTTGCCAAGTAAAAATTCTGATTATTAACTTTTGTCATAATATTACCCAAATGTTCCGTTTTTCTTAAGAAAAATGACGACTTTTTGCACCACACTGCCAAAATTGTAAGTTTTTCTTGTGAAACTGTGACCTTTTACTTGTGAAATTCCAACAAGCTTTTTTTATATTTGCATAGTATGTATATATTATTAATGTTGTCAATACTCATCTTTATATATCTAGAAAGGGTGGTCCTAAAGAGGTGGGCATTTTTCTCAGGTCTCAAGAAGGTAACAAATACACAAATGTGTGTGTGTGTGTGTGTGTGTGTGTGTGTGTGTGTGGTGTGTGTGTGTGTGTGTGTGTGGCTGCGAGGAAGTCCTTCAGCCAGTGTTTGTCAGCTGGTGAGCGTTCTCAATATAAGCTCTCTAATTGCTCAGAAAATGAGGACTAACGATGATTGCACTTGACACCAGCTGACATCATGACGGCGGAGCAGCGCCTGGCGTGGACCGAGCCACCCCCCCCCCCTCCCCTTCCCACCAACCCCCGTGCCATCCTCACCTCCCACCTTCCCCAGGATGTTGTCCCCCACCACCCCCACACCACCTCTTGTTGACCGCGGCCTTGCCCCCCAGTGACCGCCGCGTCCCGGAGTTCAATCTGCTTTGGCGTCGCTTTCTGCCACCTTTCATCCGTCAGAGCGAGCGACGTGTTGTGGGGGAGAACACGTGGCAGCAGAGTATAAAAACAACACCCACATTTGAGTTTTATGTGGAACACTTGACATGAAGGGAGTCCAAGTCCTTCACACTGAGGGCCACATGGCAGTCGCCCTCAGAGGGCCGCTTGTAACCGTGAATAATTCATCAATATAAACGCATAGAAAGTCTCCTCATGATATTATTATATAATTGTCTATGCATTTTTAACATATAGTAAAAAAAAAAAAAAAAAAAAAAAATTTATTTTGCAGTAAAAAACTGGGAGGTCAGTTGTCACAAACGGTGTTTTTACAGAATATTACCGTAAATGGAAAAACAGTACCATAGTTGTTGTTTTTTACAGTAAAATTCTGGCAACTGAGCTAAAAAAACAAGTATATTGTCATATAATTATTATTTATTGTCAAGTTTTGGCTATGAAGTTTGCTAAAAAAAAAAAATGAATAAAAAAAAAGTTAGCATGCTAACAGTTAGCATGTGTCAAGTACCAAGTTAAATTGGCTAAAAGATTTAGCATGCTAGATTGCTAACGTTAGCATGGCAACATTTAAAATGTGTCAAGTACCAAGTGATATGACTATGTCATCGATGCATGTAAAATACGCAAAAAAAAAAAAAAGGTGGCATGCTAATGCTAACAGTAAGCATGTGACAAGTATCAAGTTACATGACTCTCAGGTGTTCGGCTACAAAGTTTGCTAAAAAGGTTAGCATGTTAAGAGTTAGTGTACGTCAAGTAACAAGTTATATGACTCCAACGGGTATATACGTTAAAAAAAAAAAAAAAAAAGCCTAATCATGCAAATGTTAGCATGTTAATATATAGTTATATGACTCTGAGGTGTTTGGCTGCATAATTGGCTACAAAAAGTGAGCATGCTAATGTCCGTATGTTAGAATGTTAACGTTAGCATGCTACCAGTTAGCGTGTGTCACGTACCAAGTTATATGACTCTGAGTTGTTCGGCTGTGAAATTGGCTGAAAAAGTTAGCACGCTAATGTCTATATGTTAGAATGTTAACATTAGTATGCTACCAGTAAGCCTGTGTCAAGTACCAAATTGTCTTTAAAAAAAGCTAGCATGCTAACTTTGGCATGTGTCAAGAATCAAGTTATATGACTCTGAGGTGTTTGGCTGGGAAATTGGCTTAAAACGTTAGCATGCTAATGTCCATATGCTAGAATGCTAATGTTAGAATATTAACAGTTAGCATGTGTCAAATACCAAGTCATACGCCTCTGAAGTGTTCGGCTGTAAAATTGGCTAAAAAAGTTAGCATGCTAATGTTAGTATGCTAACAATTAGCATGTGTCGAGTACCGTGTCCTACGACTCTGAAGTTTTCGGCTGTAAAATTGGCTACAAAAGTTAGCATGCTAATGTCCATATCTTAACGTTTGCATGCATTAAGAACCAAGTTATATGACTCTGAGGTGTTTGGCTGGGAAATTGGCTTAAAAAGCTAGAATGCTAACAGTTAGCATGTGTCAAATACCAGGTCATACGACTCTGAAGTGTTTGGCTGTAAAATTGGCTAAAAAAAGTTAGCATGCTAATGTCAGAATGCTAACAATTAGCATGTGTCGAATACCGTGTCCTACGACTCTGAAGTGTTCGGCTGTAAAATTGGCTAAAGTTAGCATGCTAACAGTTAGCATGTGTCAAGTACCAAGTCATACAACTCTGAAGTGTTTGGCTGTAAAATTGGCTAAAAAAAAGTTAGCATGCTAATGTTAGTATGCTAACACTTAGCATGTGTCGAGTACCGTGTTCCATGACTCTGAAGTGTTCGGCTGTAAAATTGGCTAAAGTTAGCATGCTAACGGTTAGCATGTGTCAAGCACCAGGTCACCAGGGACGGCGTGGCGAAGTTGGTAGAGTGGCTGTGCCAGCAATCGGAGTGTTGCTGGTTACTGGGGTTCAATTTCCACCTTCTACCTTCCTAGTTATGTCCGTTGTGTCCTTGGGCAAGACACTTCAACCTTTGCCTCTGATGGCTGCTGGTTAGCGCCTTGCATGGCAGCTCCCTCCATCAGTGTGTGAATGTGTGTGTGAATGGGTAAATGTGGAAATAGTGTCAAAGCGCTTTGAGTACCTTGAAGGTAGAAAAGCGCTATACAAGTATAACCCATTTATCATTTCTTTATCATTTATATGACTCTGAAGTGTTCGGCTGTAAAATTGGCTAAAAAAAAGTTAGCATGCTAATGTTAGTATGCTAACAATTAGCATGGGTCGAGTACCGTGTCCTACGACTCTGAAGTGTTCGGCTGTAAAATTAGCTAAAGTTAGCATGCTAACAGTTAGCATGTGTCAAATACTAAGTCATACGACTCTGAAGTGTTCGGCTGTAAAATTGGCTACAAAAAAGTTAGCATGCTAATGTTAGTATGCTAACAGTATGCACATGTCAAATACCAAGTCATACGACTCTGAAGTGATTGGCTGTAAAATTGGCTAAAAAAAAGTTAGCGTGCTAATGCCAGTCACGTTGCCTGAAGCTGAACCAATCAGTGGCCACGATACTGAATAGCCTTGTCTGATTGTTTTGGTTGTGGCCAACACGACTGTAACATTTTTACTTCATTTAGCCTTTTTTATGCTTGAAAATGCTTCGTTTAGGGCAAAATTGCGCAGAAAACATCAATGACTGACATATTGTATTGGCATGAAAGTTTGGACACCCATGGTTCGAGGCCTTCACACACACACACACACACACGCACACACACACACACACACACACACACACACACACACACACACACACACACACAAATGTCGGGCTTTAACACATTTGAGGCTTTTCAGGCTGTTCTTTCACAAACCTTCATCATCTCCCACAACACACGCACACACACACACACACACACACACACACACACACACACACACACACACACACACACACACACACACACACACACACACACACACACACACACACACACACACACACACACACACACACACACACACACACACACACACTTCCCGTGTCACACGTTGTTCCAGTGACATCCATGCCAGCGAGTCGCTGCCCACATCCTGTCCGCTCACATCTCGTGACGAGGGACCGGCGCACCAACCACAGCATCTGTCTGCCGGACAGAGACCGGATTCGAACGTGACACCGGCAGCCCCGCATGGACGACAACAACTTGACTTCCGCTGCAGGCTACGCCCACGAGGCAACATACTGAATGTTAGCATGTTAATATGCTAACATTTAGCAGGCGTCAAGCACCAAGTTATATGACTCTGACGTGTTCGGCTGCAAAATTGGCGACAAAAAGTTAGCATGCTAATGTCTATATCAGGGGTGTCCAAAGTGCGGCCCGGGGGCCATTTGCGGCCCGCAGCTAATTGTTTACAGGCATTCTGGAAATGCTATTGCAAAAATAAAATAAAATATTAAAAAAAGTGGAATGAGGTGAAATCTGACTAGAAAAAGTTGCAATGTTGACACAAAGCTGCCATGAAGGCTGTTTTTTTTCCTTTTGTCTATCTTTATTTTTCTTTTTTTTGCCATTGCTTAAAAAAAATTAAATAATCAATGTTATAATTAATTATTGACCTATTCAAGGCTCCAATTATTTGAAATATTTCACTTTAAAATGTTTTATGTGGAAAATATTGCATATATTGTGTGGTTGACGTACAAAAACATCAACATTTTCTTTGACAAAAGAGCATAAAACAAACAAAATAATAGTTCAAACGTAAAATCGACAGATATATCTGAAGTTGATCTCGTAACTTAAGTGTTGAAAGTAAAAAAAATAACATAAAAATGTATCACTTTATGAGTGGGGCACCTTTTGTATCCTAAATATATTTAATGGGATTTTATTTATCTTTTCACTGTGATTACTCAAAAATAACAATGAATTAATATCAATGGTGTCTTGCATAATTGATGTTATTAAGGCTCTAAGTACTTCACATCAAACATTGCTTTCTGAATGTTTTGGGCAGTGGGGGAAATACTGCATATTTCAGTTTTATTATAAAAAAACAAAGCTGTCTTGACAGAAAAGGCATAAAACCTTCTTTTTTTTTTTTTAATTTTATATCAACCTGAAGTTGATATACTGTACAGATTTACTGTAAGCGTTAAATAAAAAAAATAAAAAAATAATTTCACTTGTTTTTAACATTTTAATGACTTAGACCCTTTATGGTCCCCGGGAGCCCTAAAGGTAAAAAAAAACCAAAATCCATATATTTTGTTATGATTTGAAAATGAAAACTATCAAAATGCCCCCCGCAGGCTTTAATTTTTCCGTGTGCGGGCCTCAGTGGAAAAAGTTTGGACACCCCTGGTCTATATGTTAGAATGTGGAGAGAGGGTTGACATTTAAATATTTTTTATGTGTCAAGTACAAAGTGATAGCATGTTTAATAGTTCGCATGTGTCAAGTACCAATTCAAATGACTATGAAGTCTTGGCTATGAAGTTTGCTTGAAAAAAAGTTAGCATGCTAACAGTTAGCATGTGTCAAGTACCAAGTAAAATTGGCTAAAATAATTAACATGCTATAATGCTAACGCTAGCATGCCAACATTTAAAATGTGTCAAGTACCAAGTGATATGTAATCTATGCATGTAAAATAAGCAAAAAAATAAAAATAAAAATAAAAAGTTAGCATGCTAATGCTAACAGTAAGCATGTGTCAAGTATCAAGTTATATGACTCTCAGGTGTTCGGCTGCAAAGTTTGCTAAAAAGGCTAGCATGTTAACAGTAAGTGTACATCAAGTAACAAGTTACCGTATTTTTCGGACTATAAGTCGCTCCGGAGTATAAGTCGCACCGGTTGAAAATGCATAATAAAGAAGGGAAAAAAGTTATATAAGTCGCACTGGAGTATAAGTCGCATTTTTTGGGGAAATTTATTTGATAAAACCCAACACCAAGAATAGACATTCGAAAGAACATTTAAAATAAATAAAGAATAGTGAACAACAGGCTGAATAAGTGTACGTTATATGAGGCATAAATAACCAACTGAGAACGTGCCTGGTATGTTAACGTAACATATTATGGTAAGAGTCATTCAAATAACTATAACATATAGAACATGCTATACGTTTACCAAACAATCTGTCACTCCTATTCGCTAAATCCCATTAAATCTTATACGTCTAGTCTCTTACGTGAATGAGCTAAATAATATTATTTGATATTTTACGGTAATGTGTTAATAATTTCACACATAAGTCGCTCCTGAGTATAAGTCGCACCCCCGGCCAAACTATGAAAAAAACGGCGACTTATAGTCCGAAAAATACGGTATATGACTTATATATATAAAATACACCAAAAAAAAGCTAGCATGCGAATGTTAGCATTTCAATATGCTAACATTTAGTAGGTGTCAAGTATCAAGTTATATGACTCTGAGGTGTTTGGCTGCAAAATTGGCTACAAAAAGTGAGCATGCTAATGTCCGTATTTTAGAATGTTAATATTAGCATGCTACCAGTTAGCGTGTGTCACGTACCAAGTTTTATGACTCTGAGTTATTCGGCTGTGAAGTTGGCATGCTAATGTCTATATGTTAGAATGTGGAGAGAGGGCGTGGCCGCGTGAACCCTGGGTTGACATTTGACGATGAAGATGATGAAGACAACGAAGTAGACGAAGACAATGAAGATGATGATTTAAGACGATGAAGATGACGATGAAGACGATGATGATGATGATATAAGACGAAGATGACGATGAAGATGATGAAGACGATGAAGATGATGAAAATGATGAAGACAATGAAAATGATCAAGACGATGAAGACGATGAAGATGACGAAGACGACGAAGACGATGAAGATGATGAAGATGACGAAGACGACAAAGACGATGATGATAATGAAGACGACCAAGCCGACGAAGATGATGATTTAAGACGAAGACAAGGAAGACGACGATGAGGATGATGATGATGACGATGAAAATGATGAAGATGATGAAGACGACGAAGATGAGGAAGACGACGAAGATGATGAAGACGACGAAGACTACAAAGACGATGATGATGATGAAGACGACGAAGACGAAGAAGATGATGATTTAAGACGAAGACAAGGAAGACGACGATGAAAGTGATGATGATGATGAAGACGATGAAGATGATGAAGATGATGAAGAGGACAAAGATGATGAAGACGACGAAGACTACAAAGACGATGATGATGATGAAGACGACGAAGACGACGAAGACGACGAAGACGAAGAAGATGATGATTTAAGACGAAGACAAGGAAGACGACGATGAAAATGATGATGATGATGAAGACGATGAAGATGATGAAGACGACGAAGATGATGAAGACGACAAAGACTACAAAGACGATGATGATGATGAAGACGACGAAGACGACGAAGACGACGAAGACGAAGAAGATGATGATTTAAGACGAAGACAAGGAAGACGACGATGAAAATGATGATGA
Organism: Entelurus aequoreus; assembly: GCF_033978785.1. Lineage (NCBI taxonomy): Eukaryota > Metazoa > Chordata > Actinopteri > Syngnathiformes > Syngnathidae > Entelurus > Entelurus aequoreus. The sequence goes on along the minus strand of NC_084738.1, from coordinate 57,512,250 downwards.
TGATGAAGACGATGAAGATGATGAAGACGACGAAGATGATGAAGACGACAAAGACTACAAAGACGATGATGATGATGAAGACGACGAAGACGAAGAAGATGATGATTTAAGACGAAGACAAGGAAGACGACGATGAAAATTATGAGGAAGACGACAAAGATGATGAAGACAACGAAGACGATGAAAATGATGAAGACGAAGATGATGAAGATGACAAAGACGAAGACGATGAAGATGATGAAGACGACGGAGACGATGAAGATAATAAAGACGACAGACGAGGAAGATGAAGACGATGAAGATGATGAAGACGATGAAGATAATGAAGACGACGATGATGATGAAGACGATGAAGATGATGAAGATGACGAAGATGAGGAAGACGACGAAGATGATGAAGACGACGAAGATGATGAAGACGATGAAGATGATGAAGACGACGAAGACTACAAAGACGAAGATGATGATGAAGACCACGAAGACGAAGAAGATGATGATTTAAGACGAAGACAAGGAAGACGACGATGAAAATGATGATGATGATGAAGACGATGAAGACGATGAAGACGAAGATGATGAAGACGATGAAGACGATGAAGATGATGGAGACAATGAAGACGATGAAGATGATGAAGACGACGAAGATGATGAAGATAATGAAGACGACGAAGACGATGAGGATGATGAAGACGATGAGGATGATGAAGACGTCGAAGACGATGAAGATGATGAAGACGAAGACGATGAAGATGATGAAGACCATGAAGACGATGAAGATGATGGAGACAATGAAGACCATGAAGATGATGAAGATGATGAAGACGACAAAGACGATGAAGATAATGAAGATGACGAAGACGATGAGGATGATGAAGAGGATGAAGATGATGAAGACGACGAAGATGATGATGCAGATGTTGAAGATGATGATGAAGATGATGAAGACGACGATGCAGATGATGAAGATGATGAGGAGGTTAACAACACAGAGCCTCCCCCCCCCCCCCATCACATGTATAAATACCCCCCTACCCCCAGGGGCTCAACCCAGCAAGAATCTTTGTGCCCCCCCCCCCCCCCCCCCCCTGTACTCCTTGTCCAGATCCTTCATCCCCCCCCGTGCAATCACCTCCTCCTCCCCCCATGGTCTAATTAGGATGTGGGGCCTCGTTAGGACCAGGGCCGCGGGGCAGGATACAAAAGCTGATTGTATGCGACGTAACAAGTCAATGCCAAGGGGACAGATGTTAATTTTAATTAATTAAATGGAAGGGTCAGCTTGTGATGGGGGGGGGGGTCTTGGACCTGCCAGACCCTGGTCCCTCTGATGGTGCTGATGTGGTCCGGAGGTGGTGCTTCATCACATGACAACATGTTTATCGTATTGGCCAGATGATTGATGTTGCAGAAAATGGATCCGCCCCTTCGGCGCCAGAATATGATGCCTGGTGTCCGTGGCAACGCTTCAGGTCCAGCTGGTTCCAGGCCGCCCAAGTGAAGGATACAAGCAAGGGTGCAGGTAGGTAGCAAGCACAGGGGCAGGTAGGTAGCAAGCACGGGGGCAGGTAGGTAGCAAGCACGGGTGCAGGTAGGTAGCAAGCACAGGGCAGGTATGGAGCAAGCATGGGCGCAGGTAGGTAGCAAGCACTGGTGCAGGTAGGTAGCAAGCACGGGGGCAGGTAGGTAGCAAGCACGGGGGCAGGTAGGTAGCAAGCACAGGTGCAGGTAGGTAGCAAGCACGGGTGCAGGTAGGTAGCAAGCACGGGGGCAGGTAGGTAGCAAGCATGGGGGCAGGTAGGTAGAAAGCACGGGTGCAGGTAGGTAGCAAGCACGGCTGCAGGTAGGTAGCAAGCACGGGGCAGGTAGGTAGCAAGCACTGGTGCAGGTAGGTAGCAAGCACGCGGGCAGGTAGGTAGCAAGCACTGGTGTAGGTAGGTAGCAAGCACGGGGCAGGTAGGTAGCAAGCACGGGTGCAGGTAGGTAGCAAGCACGGGTGCAAGTAGGTAGCAAGCACGGGTGCAGGTAGGTAGCAAGCACAGGTGCAAGTAGGTAGCAAGCACGGGTGCAGGTAGGTAGCAAGCACGGGGGCAGGTAGAGACGCCATGGATGGAAGGACATTTTGCGAAACGAAAAAGGGTGAAATATAAATGAAAGATGCTCCACATACATTTGTGTGAAAACATTTGTTTAAGAAGGCAAATGTGTGAAAGGAGATTTGAGTGTGTGGCAGCTCTCACCCTGCAGTGTTTACAAGATGGCCGACAACCTTAGTGATGGCTGAAACCATACTGAAGCATCGACACATTATGAAACTCAAGGAGCGATACTGTGTCCCATTGTAGTGTCACTATCATGAAGTGTAGTATCACTATTATAAAGTGTAGTGTCATTATCATAAAGTATATTGTCACAACTATGAAGTGTAGTGTCACTCTAATAAAGTGTATTATCACTATTATTAAAGTGTATGGTCACAATCATAAAGTGTATTGTCACTAACAATAACTGGAGTGTCATCATCACAAAGTTACTTGACACCAATGTAAAATGTGGTGTCACTATCATAAAGTATATAGTCACAATTGTAAAGTGTAGTGTAACTATCACAATAGAGTGTCACTATCATAAAGCGTATTATCACTATTATTAATTGTAGGGTCACAATCATAAAGTGTAGTGTCACTATCATAAAGTGTAGGGTCACAATCATAAAGTGTAGTGTCACGATCATAAAGTGTAATGTCACTGTCATAAAGTGTAGTGTCATTATCCTAAAGTGTAATGTCATTATCATAAAGTGGAGTGTTACTATCATGAAGTGTAGTGTCACTATTATAAAGTGGAGTGTTACTACCATAAAGTGTAGTTTCACTATAATAAGGCGTAGTTTCACTATCATAAAGTTGAGTGTCACTATCATGAAGTGTGTTGTCATTATTATAAAGTGTAGTGTCACTATCATAAAGTGTAAATTCACTATTATAAAGTGTAGTGTCATTATCATAAAGTGTAGTTTCACTATCATGAAGTGTAAATTCACTGTCATAAAGTGTAGTGCCATTATCATAAAGCATAGTGTCACTATCATGAAGTGTAGTGTCATTATATGGTGTAGTGTCACTGTCATTAAATGTAGTGTCATTATCATAAAGTGTAGTGTCACTATCATAAAGTGTAATGTCACTATTATAAAGTGTAGTGTCACTATCATAAGGCGTATTGTCACTATCATAAAGTTGAGTGTCACTATCATGAAGTGTATTGCCACTATTATAAAGTGTAGGATCACTGCCATAAAGTGGAGGGTCACTATCATAAAGTTGAGTGTCACTGTCATAAAGTGTATGGTCATTATCACAAAATGTATTGTCACTATCATGAAGTGTAGTGTCATTATTATAAAGTGTAGTGTCACTGTCATAAAGTGTATGGTCATTATCAAAGAATGTAATGTCACTATCATGAAGTGTAGTGTCATTATTATAAAGTGTAGTGTCACTGTCATAAAGTGTATGGTCATTATCATAAAATGTAATGTCACTATCATGAAGTGTAGTGTCATTATTATAAAGTGGAGTGTTACTGTCATAAAGTGTAGTGTCACTATCATAAGGTGTAGTGTTACTATCATAAAGTGTATTGTCACTATTATAAAGTTGAGTGCTAGTGTCATAAAGTGTAGTGCCACTATCATAAGATGTAGTGTCACTACTATAAAGCGTAGGGTCACTATGATAAAGTGGAGTGTCACTACCATAAAGTGTATTATCACTATTATAAAGTGTGTTGTCACTATTATAAAGTGTAATGTCACTAACAATAACTGGAGTGTCATTATCATAAAGTGAATTGACACCATTATAAAGTGTAGTGTCACTATCATAAAGTTTAGTGTCACTATCACAATAGAGTGTCACTATCATTAAGAGCATTATCACTATTAATAATTGTAGGGTCACAGTCGTAAAGTGTAGTGTCTCTATCATAAAGTAGAGTATCACTATTATAAAGTGTAGTTCCTATCATAACATGTAGTGTCTGTATCATAAAGTGTAGTGTCTATTATAAAGTGTTTTTCACTTTATTGTACCTTCTATCGTCGTCTATCGTACCTTGTATCGTCCTTTATCCTACCTTGTATCTGCCTTTATCATACCTTGTATCCTACCTAGTATCCTACCTTGTATCGTCCTTTATCGTACCTTGTATTGTCCTCTATCGTACCTTGTATCGTCCTTTATCCTACCTTGTATCGTCTTTTATCGTACCTTGTACCGTCCTTTATCCTACTTTGTATCGTACCTAGTATCTTACCTTGTATCGTCCTTTATCGTACCTGGTATCGTCAGCTGAGTGCTGGCTTCCAACCTGTGACCTTCCACCAGATGGCCCTCACAGATTGACCTGTGAAAAAGTGATGCTTCAACAAAGTGCTACATATTTTCTTAATATTCAGCACCCCTCCCTCCCCCGCCCTCCACCTCCACCTCCGCCGTGTCCCCGCCCCCTGACCTAGATCGGGCCCTAGGAGGACCAGCCCCTAGAGGGGGCACGGTGTCAGCCCGCTGCCATGTCACGTGTGCACAAAGGGGCAGCCTTTGTCACTTCAGCTTTTCCAGACGTTGTGTTGTTGTCCTGGTGGGAGGGGTCACTGCCCAGAAACCCCAACATCTTTATGGGTTATTGATCAGGGAGAAACCACACGGATGCACACAGCATAGAACCTTTGTGGAACGTCACCCAGTGTGTGTGTTTGTGACTTAAGTGTGCTATTTTAGTGTTACGTTTGAGAGATGGACACAACTTTGTTTTTCCAAATAGAGAAGAGAGTGAGTGTAAGGGACAGTGCTGAGAAGAAGAAGTGGACGATGTTTGTGGAATTAAAGAAAGAAATCATCAAAAAAACGTGACAACGCTCGCTAACTTGGCGGAGCGTAGCACTGCGAGTATGCACCATACTGAAGCCGAATGAGTCCATGACGCAAGCCAAGGTTAATGATATCTAAACCATTTATCCATAAAAGTATGGAGAAGCTGCTGATGGTGTGTTTGACGGAGAAGCAGCTGGAAGGGAATACGGTAAAACTACTTCATAAAGCTACTGTACTTTTTATATTGTATTGTACTGTTTTAATAAAATATTTATCACCTAAAAGTTTGTTTGAAGTGCTTGGAATTAATTTCAATGGGCGACGCTTATTCGAAATACGAGTTAGGGACAAGCGGTAGGAAATGGATGGATTGACGGAGTTTTTCAGCGTACAAGCTACGGTCACAGAACTTACTAAACTTGTAGAACCAGGTACCGCTGTACTTCAAACAATAGTACCTCACCGGTCATAAGTTCTACAAAAACGTCTGACAAGAACCGAATAAAACCTTCCTTTGCACATGAAGAATCACATTCGCCATACTTTTGTGTGTGTTAATAAATGTTTTGTTTTTTTTTTATAAAAAAAAAAAGGAATATCTTGTGTTATTGTCATCATATTATCATTTGCAAGTATGACATTAAGTTGCAATTGCAGTTGCAAGTCCGAGACATTAGATGGCAGTAGTGTGCAGGTTGTGGTTTGTTGGCTAGTCAGTTCAGTCTTTGCTGAATCCAATTGTTTGTCGCGCCATAAAAAGTGTTAACACTGTAAGTATTGTACTTATTACGCACCATCTTAGTTGTAGTTTTCATGAGCACATTTGGAGGGTGTTGAAATCGCCATGTAAAATCGCTAATGCTAATCAGTAACATGTCAATAGCAAAGCCAATGTACCAAACCCAAAACCAGTGAAGTTGGCACCTTGTGTAAATGGCAAATAAAAACAGAATACAATGATTTGCAAATCCTTTTGAAATTATATTCAATTGAATAGACTGCAAAGACAAGATATTTAATGTTCCAACTGGAAAACTTTTTTTTTTTTTTTAGCAAATATTAGCTCATTTGGAATTTGATGCCTGCAGCAGGTTTAAAAAAAGCTGGCACAAGTGGCAAAAAAGACTGAGAAAAGTTAAGGAATGCTCATCAAACACTTATTTGTAAAAATCCACAGGTGAACAGGTTAATTGGGAACAGGTGGGTGCCATGATTGGGTATAAAAGCAGCTTCCATGAAATGCTCAGTCATTCACAAACAAGGATGGGGTGAGGGTCACCACTTTGTGAACAAATGCGTGAGCAAATTGTCCAACAGTTTAAGAACAACATTTCTCAACCAGCTATTGCAAGGAATTTAGGGATATCACCATCTACGGTCCGTAATATCATCAAAAGGTTCAGAGAATCTGGAGAAATCACTGCACGTAACATTGAATGCCCATGACCTTCGATCCCTCAGGCGGTACTGCATCAAAAACCAACATCAGTGTGTAAAGGATATCACCACATGGGCTCATGAACACTTCAGAAAACCACTGTCAGTAACTACAGTTCATCGCTACACCTGTAAGTGCAAGTTAAAACTCTACTATGCAAAGCCAAAGCCATTTATCAACAACACCAAGAAACGCAGCCGGCTTCGCTGGGCCCGAGCTCATCCAAGATGGACTGATGCAAAGTGGAAAAGTGTTCCGTGGTCTGACGAGTCCACATTTCAAAATGTTTTTGGAAGCTGTGGATGTCGTGTCCTCCGGACCAAAGAGGAAAAACCATCCGGATTGTTATAGGCGCAAAGTGTAAAAGCCAGCATGTATGGGGGGTGTATTAGTGCCCAAGTCATGGGTAACTTACACATCTGTGAAGGCGCCATTAATGCTGAAAGGTACATACAGGTTTTGGAGCAACATATGTTGCCATCCAAGCAACATCTTTTTCATGGACGCCCCTGCTTATTTCAGCAAGACAATGCCAAGCCACGTGTTACAACATCGTGGCTTCGTAGTAAAAGAGTGCGGGTACTAGACTGGCCTGCCTGTAGTCCAGACCTGTCTCCCATTGAAAATGTGTGGCACATTATGAAGCCTAAAATACCACAACGGAGACCCCGGAATGTTGAACAACTTAAGCTGTACATCAAGCAAGAATGGGAACGAATTCAACCTCTCAGTTCCCAAAAGTTTACTGAGTGTTGTTAAAAGGAAAGGCCATGTAACACAGTGGTAAAAATGCCCCTGTGCCAACTTTTTTGCAGTGTGTTGCTGCCATTACATTCTAAGTTATTGATTATTTGCAAAAAAAATTAGTTTCTCAGTTGGAACATTAAATATCTTGTCTTTGCAGTCTATTCAATTGAATATAAGTTGGAAAGGATTTGCAAATCATTGTATTCTGTTTTTATTTACGATTTACACAACGTGCCAACTTCACTGGTTTTGTATATTAGCATCAAGTTAGCGCATTTTTGGAAAACTGTACTTTACTTACATTGGAGCGGGTTTTTTTTAGTCAATTGCCTTGTCGGCATTAAAAACGGCAACATTGCCCAGAGGTGGTTTGGCTGTGTCCGCTCTCAGTGCTGCTGAAGTGATCGCCAAGTGCCGAAGTGTGAATAGCCGTAGAGTTGGCAACCGGGAGTGACGTCACGCGCAATGTAGGTACCATTGGGTTTTAGGTGAATCGGGGCCCCACCGGGGTTCTGTCGCTGCCAAAAAAAAGGACAGGATTCGGTACCCATCCCTAATAAAAAGTTTGAGTTAACATTTGACATCAAATTTATGTTTTTTGAAAACTCTATTATCGCTGATATAAGTTTTTAGCCATGTTATAAATTGTATAACATTTATAACACTGTAAGGTTTCTGAAATATTGTCAACATTTAAATAAAAACAATTCTGGGGTCCTTCACGTAGATCAGAGGTGTCAAAGTGGTTTTCACTGAGGGCCACATGGCAGTTATGTTTGGCCCCAAAGGGCCGCTTCTAACAATGAATACTATCATTACCCAATTTTTTAATGCATTTTATTGGATTTTTAAAAAACTAAAATGTCAAAAAAAATATGGTAAGTTGCAATAATTTCACCTCAAAATGTAGTGTATATTACTGTAAATGGAAAAACAGTACTGTTGTTTTTATGGTAAAAAAAAAAAAAAAAAAGGCAGCTCAGTTGCCAGACTTTTACTGTAAAATTTACATTTGTTTTTTTACTGAAAATTAAAAAAAACAGAAATTTGACCGTAAAATTTTGGCACCTGAGTTGTCAGTTTTTTGTTTTGTTTTTACCGCAAATCAAGAACTGTAGATTTCTCAGTGTATTACTGTAAATGCCAAAACGGCATCACAGTTTATTACAGTAAAAAAAGTACTGTTTTTTTGCATTTAGAGAAAAATGCTGTAAAAAACACAATTTTACCATGAAATGTATTGCTACTTTTACATTGCACACTTGCTTTGAAATCATTATTAGTACTTATTTCTATTTTTTTAAAAAGCGTTTGAATGTTTGATCATATATTTTTGCAAAATTAGACAATATTTAAGTTAACATCATTTGCGATTACATGGAGTACATATATTTTTTTCCTCCTAAAATAGAATACATTTAGTAAGAAAAGTTGCAGTACTTTATTGATACATATTATTTCCAGGCTTTCCAGGGCCAAATAAAACGAAGTGGCGGGCCACATCTGGGTGTTTTTTTATAAATGTAAATTTTTTATTTTTTTTGGCATAAAGAAATACAATCATGTGTGCTTACGGACTGTATCCCTGCAGACTGTATTGATCTATACTGATATATAATGACATTTAATGTGTTTTTTATGTTGATTTAATTTAAAAAAAATATATATATATATAATTTTTTTTTTTTTTTAAATGTTCTTGTGCGGCCCGGTACCAATCGGTCCACGGACCGGTACCGGGCTGCAGCCCTGTGGTTGGGGTCCACTGACGTAGATTATAGTTGAGACATTTTTCAAGATCATTTCTTCCTGGACGTTACAAAAAGTATGACAATGTGTGAGCTGCTGCCTGCTCTTCTTTACTTCTAATAATCATCTCATATTTGTCAAGATATTGACACAAAATTTAGCATTTTTTTGGCAGAGATATCTTTTCATGTCCGTCCACCTCAGTCGCGTTTTTATTTGATTGATCATGAAACTCGTGGCGCTCCTTTAATGAGCCTGCACTCCGAGTGTTGCCGAGGGAGGCTTGTCGAGCGGTGGCCAAAACAAAACAAAACGGGAAAATGCTAGAAAAGAAGGACAAAAACTGGATTTCCCGGCAAAAAAATGGAAGTTTTGACTTTTAAGCAGAAGAGACGTACTATAAGCAACCAGCACTGCAGGGGGGTGAGTATTAATTTATATATATATATATATATATATTAAAAACAAGTATTTTGTTGAAGGCCGATACGGATGAAAAAGGATGATACCAATATAGGTTAAAATGGCAAATATCGGCGCCGATGATGAGAAGCACTAATACTGAGGATGTTGGAATGTAAACATGTCTTTAATCATTAGCCTAGCATGCTAATATCTGGCTTTGTTCACAAAAAGATGGGCTGAGTTAGAAGCGGAAAGTTTGTTGGAATACTTTGTCCTGATCTCCTCGCCAGTCCGTGACTCAGAGTCACGCGGGCGTTTTAACGGGGTGTCCTTGATGAGGGCCGGCACAAATTAGCGCTATCTTTGCCGTCGCCCGCGCCGACTCTTTCACAGCAGGACAGCGAGCGCCGCTCCTGGCGGGAAGTGAGCCCGGGACCCGACATCATCGGCGGGCGCGCTCGGCCGGCGCCGGCGGTCAGCAGCCATCACGCACGGCGGCCTAATGCCGCTGATGAGAGAGAGGCCGCCTCGTGGGCCCCGGCGCCCCCGGGGGGGAGTGGCCACTCAGCGTCAGGTTAACCTGAGCTGACAGACGGGCCGCCATGACGCACACACATGTGGCCATTAAGGAAGAGAGCACGCCGCCATTTAAAACACACATAGGCTAACGCAGGCAGGACTCTTTGATTATTGATCAGTTGATCAGTCAAAATACCTGTGTGGCCCCTTAGCTGTACAAATATTGAAATGACTAAAATAAATAATATACCTGTGTGGCCCCTTTATTTTACAAATATTTAAATAACTAAAATAAATATTATAATGATATGCCTGTGTGGCCCCTTATCTTTGCACATATTTAAATAACTAAAATATATAATATAATAATACAATAGTATACCTGTGTGGCCCCTTATCTTTGCAAATATTTAAATAACTAAAATAGATAATTTAGTAATATACCTGTGTGTCTCCTTATTTTAACAAATATTTAAATGACTAAAATAGATAATATATTAATATACCTGTGTGGCCCCTTATTTTTGGAAATATTTAAATAACTAAAATATATAATGTAATAATATAGCTGTGTAGCCCCTTATTTTTTTTTTTACAAATATTTAAATAACTAAATTATATAATATAATAATATAGCTGTGTGGCCCCTTATCCTTGCAAATATTTAAATGACTAAAATAAATATTATAATAATATACCTGTGTTGCCCCTTATCTTTACAAATATTTAAATGACTAAAATAAATATTATAATAATATATACCTGTGTGGCCCCTTATCTTTAAAACTATTTAAACAACTAAAATAAATAATATAATAATATACCTGTTTGGCCTCTTATCTTTACAAATATTTAAATAACTAAAATAAATAGTGTAATAATATACCTGTGTGGCCCCTTTATCTTTGCAAATATTTAAATGAGTAAAATAAATAAAATATTTATTTTACCCGTGTGGCCCGCTTACTTTACAAATATTTAACCAACTAAAATAAATTATACACTTTTGTCGCCCCTTATCTTTGCAAATATTTAAATAACTAAAATAAATAATATACCTATGTGGCCCCTTATCTTTACAAATATTTAGACACCAACATCTATTTAATAATACCACCTTAACATTTGACAACCAAACAATTAAACAAGGCGACTCGGTAAAGAATCTGGGTATTATCTTCGACCCAACTCTCTCGTTTGAGTCACACATTAAGAGTGTTACTAAAACGGCCTTCTTTCATCTCCGTAATATCGATAATATTCGTTCCATCTTGTCCACTAGCGACGCTGAGATCATTATTCATGCGTTCGTTACGTCTCGTCTCGATTACTGTAACGTATTATTTTCGGGTCTCCCTATGTCTAGCATTAAAAGATTACAGCTGGTACAAAATGCGGCTGCAAGGCTTTTGACAAAAACAAGAAAGTTTGATCATATTACGCCTATACTGGCTCACCTGCACTGGCTTCCTGTGCACTTAAGATGCGACTTTAAGGTTTTACTACTTACGTATAAAATACTACACGGTTTAGCTCCAGCCTATCTCGCCGATTGTATTGTACCATATGTCCCGACAAGAAATCTGCGTTCAAAGAACTCCGGCTTATTAGTGATTCCCAGAGCCAAAAAAAAGTCTGCGGGCTATAGAGCGTTTTCTATTCGGGCTCCAGTACTCTGGAATGCCCTCCCGGTAACAGTTAGAGATGCTACCTCAGTAGAAGCATTTAAGTCCCATCTTAAAACTCATTTGTATAATCTAGCCTTTAAATAGTCCCCCCTTTTTTAGACCAGTTGATCTGCCGTTTCTTTTCTTCTCTCCTCTTCTCCCCTGTCCCTTGCGAGGGGGAGTTGCATAGGTCCGGTGGCCATGGATGAAGTGCTGGCTGTCCAGAGTCGGGACCCCGGGTGGACGCCTGTGCATCGGTTGGGGACATCTCTGCGCTGCTGACCCGTCTCTGCTCGGGATGGTTTCCTGTTGGCCCCGCTGTGGACTGGACTCCCGCTGATGTGTTGGATCCACTGTGGACTGGACTTTCACAATGTTATGTCCGACCCACTCGACATCCGTTGCTTTCGGTCTCCCCTAGAGGGGGGGGGGGGGGGGGGGTTACCCACATATGCGGTCCTCTCCAAGGTTTCTCATAGTCATTCACCGACGTCCCACTGGGGTGAGTTTTTCCTTGCCCGTATGTGGGCTCTGTACCGAGGATGTCGTTGTGGCTTGTACAGCCCTTTGAGACACTTGTGATTTAGGGCTATATAAATAAACATTGATTGATTGATTGAATAGACCCCCCTTTTTTAGACCAGTTGATCTGCCGTTTCTTTTCTTCTCTCCTCTTCTCCCCTGTCCCTTGCGAGGGGGAGTTGCATAGGTCCGGTGGCCATGGATGAAGTGCTGGCTGTCCAGAGTCGGGACCCCGGGTGGACCACTAGCCTGTGCATCGGTTGGGGACATCTCTGCGCTGCTGACCCGTCTCCGCTCGGGATGGTTTCCTGTTGGCCCCGCTGTGGGCTGGACTCCCGCTGATGTGTTGGATCCACTGTGGACTGGACTTTCACAATCTTATGTCAGACCCACTCGACATCCATTGCTTTCGGTCTCCCCTAGAGGGGCGGGGGGTTACCCACATATGCGGTCCTCTCCAAGGTTTCTCATAGTCATTCACCGACGTCCCACTGGGGTGAGTTTTTCCTTGCCCGTATGTGGGCTCTGTACCGAGGATGTCGTTGTGGCTTGTATAGCCCTTTGAGACACTTGTGATTTAGGGCTATATAAATTAACATTGATTGATTGATTGATTGAAATGATTAAAATAAATGATACAATAATATACCTTGGTGGCCCCTTTATCTTTGCAAATATTTAAATAACTAAAATAAATAATATAATAACATACCTGTGTGGGCCCTTACTTTTTTACAAACATTTAAATGACTAAAATAAATAATATAATAATATACTTTTATGGCCGCTTATCTTTGCAAATATTTAAATAACTAAAATAAATAACATACCTGTGTGGCCCCTTATCTTTACAAATATTTAAATGGCTAAAATAAATGATACAATAATATACCTGTGTGGCCCTTTTATCTTAGCAAATATTTAAATAACTAAAATAAATAATATAATAATATACCGGTGTGGCCCCTCATCTTTAAAAATATTTAAACAACTAAATTAAATAATATAATATAGCTGTGTGGCCCCTTATCTTTGCAAATATTTAAATGACTAAAATAAATATAATATTATACCTGTGTGGCACCTTATCTTTAAAAATATTTAAACAACTAAAATAAATAATATAATAATATACCTGTTTGGCCCCTTATCTTTACAAATATTTAAATAACTAAAATAAATAGTATAACAATATACCTGTGTGCCCCCTTTATCTTTAAAAATATTTAAATAACTAAAAGAAATAATATAATAGTATACCTGTGTGGCCCCCTTATTTTTGCAAATATTTAAATAACTAAAATGTATAATATAATAATATAGCTGTGTGACCCCTTATCTTTGCAAATATTTAAATAACTAAAATACATAATTTAGTAATATACCTGTGTGGCTCCTTATTTTAACAAATATTTAAATGACTAAAATAGATAATATAATAATATACCTGTGTGGGCCACTTATCTCTGCAAATATTTAAATGACTAAATAAAATAATATAATAATATACCTGTGTGGCCCCTTTGTCTTTACAAATATTTAAATGACTAAAATAGATAATATAATAATATACCTGTGTGGGCCCCTTAGCTTTGCAAATATTTAAATAACTAAAATATATAATATAATAATATAGCTGTGTGGTCCCTTATCCTTGCAAATATTTAAATGACTAAAATAAGTAATATAATAATATACCTGTGTGGCACCCTTATCTTTACAAATATTTAAACAACTAAAATAAATAATATAATAATACACTTGTGTGGCCCCTTATCTTTGTAAATATTTAATTGACTAAAATAAATAATACAATTATATACCTGTGTGGCCCTTTATCTTTAAAAATATTTAAATCACTAAAATAAATAATATAATAATATACCCATGTGGCCGCTTATCTTTACAAATATTTAAACAACTAAAATAAATAATACAATAATATAATAATATACCTGTGTGGCCCCCTATCATTGCAAATATTTAAATAACTAAAATAAATAAATAATAACAATAAATTAAATTTCTTTGTGCGATATTTGTGATGCAAACATTTTTGTTTGTGCCGTTACGGTGGTTTAGCTAATTTGGAATTTGATGTTTCATGTTTTAAAAAAACTGGCACAAGTGGCAAAAAAGACTGAGAAAGTTGAGGAATGCTCATCAAACACTTATTTGGAACGTCCCACAGGTGAACAGGCTAATTGGGAACAGGTGGGGGCCATGATTGGGTATAAAAGCAGCTTCCATGAAATGCTCAGTCATACACAAACAAGGATGGGGCGAGGGTCACCACTTTGTGAACAAATGCGTGAGCAAATTGTCCAACAGTTTGAGAACAACATTTCTCAACCAGCTATTGCAAGGAATTTAGGGATTTCACCATCTACGTTCCGTAATATCATCAAAAGTTTCAGAGAACCTGGAGAAATCACTGCACGTAAGCGATGATATTATGGACCTTCGATCCCTCAGGCGGTATTGCATCAAAAAGCGACATCAGTGTGTAAAGGATATCACCACATTGGCTCAGGAACACTTCATAAAACCACTGTCAGTAACTACAGTTGGTCGCTACATCTGTAAGTGCAAGTTGAAACTCTACTATGCAAAGCTAAAGCCATTTATCAACAACACCCAGAAACGGGGCCAGCTTCGCTGGGCCCGAGCTCATCTAAAATGGACTGATGCAAAGTGGAAAAGTGTTCTGTGGTCTGACGAGTCCACATTTCAAATTGTTTTTGGAAACTGTGGACGTCGTGTCCTCCGGACCAAAGAGGAAAAGAACCATTTGGATTGTTATAGGCGCAAAGTTCAAAAGCCAGCATCTGAATAATAACATGTTATCATTAAAAATGTATGTGACATTATTAACATTAATAACACAAAACCATAATAGTTACACACAAAAATAGCCGCACAAACATAACACAAACGTTTGAGACAAGTTTAGGGGGATTTTGACAAGGTGGTTATGAATCATATTATAGAACATAATATTTAACTCGAATATTATGACTCGAATAACAAAGACTATAACATGTTAATATCAAAACAATAACATGTTAATAACATAAAAATTATAACATATTGATATGATAAAAACTGTAACATGTTAATAACATAGAAAACAAAAACATGTTAGTAACATAAAAAATATAACATATTGTTATGATAAGAACTATAATATGTTAATACGAAAAAAACTATAACATGTTAATAACATAAAAACAATAACATGTTAACAAGATGAAAAATATAACATGTTAATAACATCAAAACAATAACTTGTTAATAACATAAAAAACAAAAACATGTTAACATAAAAACTAAAACATGAGGTGGCGACTTGTCCAGGGTGTACACCGCCTTCCGCCCGGATGCAGCTGAGATAGGCTCCAGCACCCCCCGCGACTCGAAGGGAATAAGCGGTAGAAATGGATGGATGTTAACATAAAAACTAAAACATGTTAATAACATAAAAAACAACATATTGATATGATAAGAACTATATGTTAATATGATAAAAACTATAACATGTTAATAAGATAAAAAATATAACATGTTAATAACATCAAAACAATAACACGTTAACATAAAAACAAAAACATGTTAACATAAAAAATATAATATATTGATATGATCAAAACTAACATGTTCATAACATAAAAAAACAAAAACATGTTAACATAAAAAATATAACATTGATATGATAAAAACTGTAACATGTTAATAACATAAAAACTAAAACATGTTAACATAAAAAATATAACATATTAATATGATAAAAACTAACATGTTGATAACATAAAAACAAAAACATGTTAATAACATAAAAAATATAACATGTTAAGATCAAAACTACATGTTAACATCAAAAAACATGTTAACATAAAAACTATAACATGTTAATAACATCAAAACAAGAACATGTTAATTACATAAAACCAAAACATGTTAAAAACATAAAAAAATAACATGTTAATAACATATAACATGTTAAGATAAAAAAAATAACATGTTAATAAGATAAAAATCATAACATGTTAATAACATAAAAACAATAACATGGTAATAATATAAAACAATAACATGTTAATAACATAAAATCTACAACATGTTAATAACATAAAAATAAAAACATGTCAACATAAAAAATAACATGTTAACATAAAAACAATAACATGTCAATAACATAAAAACAATAACATGGTAATAACATAAAAACAATAACATGTTAACATCAAAACAAGAACATGTTAATTACATAAAACCAAAACATGTTAACATAAAAAATATAAAATGTTAATAACATATAACATGTTAATAAAATAAAAAAATAACATGTTAATAACATAAAAATCATAACATGTTAATAACATAAAAACAATAACATGGTAATAATATAAAACAATAACAGTTTAATAACATAAAAGTTACAACATGTTAATAACATAAAAACAAAAACATGTCAACATAAAAAATAACATGTTAATAACATCAAAACAATACATGTTAATTACATAAAACCAAAACATGTTAATGTAAAAAATAACATAGTAAGAAGATACAAATCATAACATGTTAATAACATCAAAACAATAACATGTTAATAACTTAAAAACAATAACATGGCAATAATATAAAAACAATTACATGTTAATAACATAAATACAATAACATTTGGTGCTGAATAATACCTTGTTAATAATATAAATGATAATAGGTTAAAACATAATAACTACAATGACTTGAGATAACAGCTTTAATAACAAAACAAAAACATATTTGCAGCACAAACGTGTCATGTGACTAGTTGCCATAAAAAGGGGGTCAACTTCACACAGGTGTCACACCTTCATTGATTATTGATCAGTTGAATGCTGTATTTTTAGTTTGCTGTGTGGTTAACTTGTCAAATATTCCTTCATCCGCCGGTTTGCTCTCACTCGAACCCAAAGTAGATTTTTCAGAGAAATGATGACTCATGGTTTTTATGCTGAAGTGTCAAGTTGTCATTTGGGGAAAGCACACATGTTGAAAGAAACATCAAAGTTGCGTCACTGACGGTTGTTTGCTTCTGGCTGCAATTAAGTTTTATTGGAAAAAAGATGATGTATTGACAAGGTGTGAAAGATAAAACCACAGTGTTGATGTCCTGGAATGCCGCCAGCTAGCAAGCATGCTAGCTCCACTGGCACCAAACTAAATGACCCCGTGACCCCTGAAACAAGAGAACCGCCATCTCCGCTTCCGCTGCCGAGCTCAGCCATCGCTCTGTTGCGACATTCTCACATACCGTCCTCTCGCTCTGTGGCCGGCCGGCTGTCGCACCGGAATAGAACGCTGACGCCATTCTGGGTACTAGAAAACGCACGGAATCGAACTTGCGCACATGAACAGCCAATCGTAGCTGTCGGAAGTGAAAAGGGTCAAAGCATAATCGCTCCTTTTCGATCGTGGCCCAACTTTGACCCCGGTGGTAATTGGCGGATCAATAACATTCATCAACGGGCAATGCACAGCTAGCTAATAACAACAAGCGAACAACAAACAAGAAACCAACAACAAGCTAGCAACAACAAACTAACAACAAACCAGCAAAAAACAACAAGCTAGCAACAAACTAGCAAAAAACAACAAGCTCACAACAAGCTAACAAGTTAACAACAACAAGCTAGCAAACAACAACAAGCCAGCAACAAACTAGCAAGCAACAACAAGCTAGCAACAAACTAGCAAACAACAACAAGCTAACAAGTTAACAACAACAAGCTAACAACAAACTAGCAAACAACAACAAGCTCACAACAACAAGCTAACAAGTTAACAACAACAAGCTAGCAAAAAACTAGCAAACAACAACAAGCTAACAACAACAAGCTGGCAACAAACTAGCAAACAACAAGCTAGCAACAATAAACTAACAAAAACAAGCCAACAACAACAAGCTGGCAACAAACTAGCAAACAACCACAAGCTAGCAACAAACAAGCAAACAACAACAAGCTAGCAACAAAAAAGCAAACAACAAGCTAGCAACAACAAACTAACAACAAACTAACAAAAAACAACAAGCTAGCAACAAACTAGCAAACAACAACAAGATAGCAACAACAAGCTAACAACAACAAGCTGGCAACAACAAGCTAGCAACAATAAACTAACAAAAACAAGCCAACAACAACAAGCTAGTAAACAACAAGCTAACAACAACAAGTTAACGACAACAAGCTAACAACAACAAGCTAGCAACAAACAAGCAAACAACAACAAGCTAGCAACAACAAGTTAACTACAACAAGCTAACAACAACAAGCAAACAACAACAAGCTAGCAACAAACAAGCAAACAACAACAAGCTAGCAACAACAAGTTAACTACAACAAGCTAACAACAACAAGCTAGCAACAAACTAGCAAACAACAACAAGATAGCAACAAACAAGCAAACAACAACAATCCAGCAACAATAAACAAAAACAAGCAAACAACAACAAGCTAGCAACAACAAGCTGGCAACAAACTAGCAAACAACAACAAGCTGGCAACAAACAACAACAAGCTAACAACAAACTAGCAAACAACAACAAGCTAGCAACAACAGGCTGGCAACAAACTAGCAAACAACAACAAGCTAACAACAAACTAGCAAACAACAACAAGATAGCAACAACAAGCTAACAACAACAAGTTGGCAACAACAAGCTAGCAACAATAAACTAACAAAAACAAGCCAACAACAACAAGCTAGTAAACAACAAGCTAACAACAACAAGTTAACGACAACAAGCTAACAACAACAAGCTGGCAACAAACTAGCAAACAACAACAAGCTAGCAACAAACAAGCAAACAACAACAAGCTAGCAACAACAAGTTAACTACAACAAGCTAACAACAACAAGCTAGCAACAAACTACCAAACAACAACAAGCTAGCAACAAACAAGCAAACAACAACAATCCAGCAACAATAAACAAAAACAAGTAAACAACAACAAGCTAGCAACAACAAGCTGGCAACAAACTAGCAAACAACAACAAGCTAGAAACAATAAACCAACAAAAACAAGCCAACAACAACAAGCTAGCAACAAGCTAACAACAACAAGTTAACAAACAACAAGCTAACAACAACCTAGCAACAAACTAGCAAACAACAACAAGCTAGCAACAAACAAGCAAACAACAACAAGCTAGCAACAACAAACTAACAACTAACAAAAAACAACAAGCTAGCAACAAACTAGCAAACAACAACAAGCTAGCAACAACAAGCTAACAACAACAAGCTGGCAACAAACTAGCAAACAACAACAAGCTAGCAACAATAAACTAACAAAAACAAGCTAACAACAACCAGCTAGCAACAAACTAGCAAACAACAACAAGCTAACAACAACAAGCTAGCAACCAACAACAAGCTAGCAACAATCCATCCATCCATCCATCCATTTTCTACCGCTTGTCCCTTTTGGTAAACTAACAAAAATAAGCTAACAACATCAAGCTAGCGAAAAAACTAGCAAACAACAACAAGCTACACAATTGTATTATTTTTATTCTATTTTTACATTTGGAAAATAACAGTAAAAATGTAAGAAAAGAAAAAGAGAACAAAATGGTATGTAAAAAAAAAAGCTGAAATGTTCAAACTAATAATTATTAATAATATAATTAGTCACCCATAATACAAAGATGACACGATATCTGTTTTTAGCATTTTTTTAAATAAAATAATATCAAAATGGCCCCCGCATAATTGGTGGAAAAGTTTGGACACCCCTGACTAAAGTATCAAAAGTATTGGTACTTTTAATCTGAGAATCGATATTAGAGCATAAAGATCTGGTATCGGCGGTATTGAATATTTCAGTATTGATCCGCACATCGCTCATTTTTTGCGGCGCCGTGATCACAGGGCGTTAACTGGCTTATGTTGCTTTATTGACATACTGAGCTGCTGCATCGCCTCTGAGTTGGTGAAAGTTAATTCTAGATGATCAATCATGCCTCTCACCTGGATAGTAAAAGGTTGTGGACACAAACCCACAAGTTCGTCGACTTTGACATCCAACTTAGACCCGGAAATGGCGAGAAAGACACAAAAATACTTTAAAAAAAAAAAAAAAACGTTTTGTGAGGATTATGATGACTAGTTCATGTAAAGGGTAAAATACAAACATCCCATCAGTCTTTATCCCAGTGAGAGCAGATATGGTACAGTAAGTGATTGTTTTAGTATGTTTTTATATCTTGTTTAGCACTTAGTGCTTAGTGCTTGACTAAAGCTGCATCGGTTTAGCACACAGCTTCTAAAACTTGTACATCATCCTCCTTATATTCAGGCTCAAAAATGTTTGTTTCTGGATCATCATTTGTCTGACGGGAAAAGCAAACGTTGTGATGCTTAAAATGATCAAAGTAGGTCAATATGACATGTTATTATGAATGTTATTACATTACATATATACTTACAGAGTGTGTATAAAACCTTGACAGAGGTTTTTAGAGGGCTCTATAGGTGGAATGGAGCAAACCATCGAGTTCCATTGTTAGCTGACTTTTGCTAGTGTTTATTTACCATTTAGAATGCATAAAAAAAGAAAACGTGTTCTTGTCTTACATAAGGATTGTGAATGATAAACAAAAGTGCAAAAAAGAGCAGTTCCTCTTCAAAGTAACCTATCCATGTTTGTCAGGGTGTTGTTGATCAAATGAGGATTCAAACCAACAACCTCCCAATTCCCCTTTTTTTTTTTTAATGCTCAACTTTGGTCTTTGATGAAGAAAGTTGGAAAAAGGCTGCAGAGCAAACGAGGGAGCGGCCACGTTGTCACTTTGGCCGGCGTCCGTCGGCGTGACGGGTGTTGACTGAAGCCCTGCGCTTGTCAGGCGAGGTGTCTGCAGTCCAAGTGCCACAGCCCCCCACGTTGACACTCATTAGCGGGGGGCTCCCGGGCACATGCGGTGGGGGGAGCGGGAAGCCAGCGTCCCGCTAAAAATAAATAATTTCCCCTGATTGATTCAAATGGCGGTGGACTGACGGCCGCGTGAACCAAAGGGCTGCTGGTGCTGCCGGGCCGGACCTGACATGGAGACCCATGCCGGACCACGTCAACCCGTCTGGACCTGCAGCACCCGCCGTATTTTTTTACAGTTCTTTTTATTTCCTTGTTGTGCGCGCGCTGAGGTCACACTGGCGACCTGCTCGTCAATCATGGAGGTCAATCAATCAATGCAAGCATGATCACAGTGATTGGAACATGCAGGCCTGCAGCTCGTCAGACGACATTATTTTCATTTGGTAGTCGCCGATCAAAGTTGTTTACAGGAAACAGCCAAGTGATGTGGTGTGGCAAGTGTGTAACGGTACACGTACGCTGTAGCAGCCTCAGTTTTTTTTGATAGTAGTCCATCACAAAAGGTCCAATAGTACAAAAACAAATCCATTTTTTGGGAAAATATAAGCTAGAGAAGAACACATTCTATAGAGAATAATATTAGCTTTAAAAAGTATTTAAAATGCATACAACTGACTAGGATCTGCAATTCCGGTAGGAATGGCGTGTGAATTCCCTATGTGGGCAAGCCGCCATACCGCCGATACGCATGAGTGGAGCTGAAATGCTTGAATGTCCAGGGTGGGTGGAGTGTGTGGATGTTGGAACGGTTCGAATCGGTTGAGAAATGTGGGTTATGGAGGGGTTTGTATTTTGCCTATTCATTGTCAATGGGGAGTAATTCCTGGTAAATCCAGGTAATCACGGACCGGGAAACATGCTGGCTTGAATGTGAGTGGAGTGTGTGGATGTTGGAACGGTTCGAATCGGATGAAAGATGTGGGATATGCAGTAGTTTGTATTTTGCCTGTTCATTTTCAATGGAGGGGAATTCCTGGTCATTCTGGAAAATCAGGGAATTTTTGGAACCAGGAAACATGCTGGCTTGAATGCGAGTGGAGTGTGTGGATGTTGGAACGGTTCGAATCGGTTGAGAAATGTGGGTTATGGAGAGGTTTGTATTTTGCCTATTCATTGTCAATGGGGAGTAATTCCTGGTAAATCCAGGTAATCAAGGAATTTTTGGACCAAGAAACATGTTGGCTTGAATGTGAGTTGAGTGTGTTGATTTTGGAACGGTTCGAATCGGTTGAGAAATGTTGGATATGGAGAGGTTTGTATTTTGCCCATTCATTGTCAATGGTGAGTAATTCCTGGTAATTCCATGTAATCAGGGAATTTTTGTAACCATGAAACATGCTGGCTTGAATGTGAGTGGAGTGTGTGGATGTTGGAATGGTTCGAATCGGATAGAAGATGTGGGATATGCAGTAGTTTGTATTTTACACGTTCATTTTAAATGGAGGGACATTCCTGGTAATTCCGGAAAATCTGGGAATTTTTGGAACCGGGAAACATGCTGGCTTGAATGTGAGTGGAGTCTGTGCATGATGGAACGGTTCGAATTGGTTGAGAAATATGGGTTATGGAGAGGTTTGTATTTTGGCCATTCGTTGGCAATGGGGAGTAACTCCTGGTAATTCCAGGTAATCAGGGAATTTTCAGAACCCGGAAACAGGCCGGCTTGAATGTGAGTGGAGTGTGTGGATGTTGGAACGATTTGAATCGGTTGAGAAATGTGGGATATGGAGAGGTTGATATTTTGTCTATTCATTGTCAATGGGGAGTAATTTCTGGTAATTCCAGGAAATCAGGGAATTTTTGGAACCGGGAAACATGCCGGCTTAAATGTGAGTGGAGTGTGTGGATGTTGGAACGGTTCGAATCGGTTGAGAAATGTGGGATATGCAGTAGTTTGTATTTTGCCCTTTCATTTTCAATGTAGGGGAATTCCTGGTAATTCTAGGTAATCAGGGAATTTTCAGAACCGGGAAACATGCCGGCTTAAATGTGAGTGGAGTGTGTGGATGTTGGAACGTTTCGAATCGGTTGTAATATGGAGTAACTTGTATATTGCCCAGTCATTGTCAATGCAGGGGAATTCCTGGTAATTAGGGAATATTCTGAACTGAAACCTGCTGGCTTGAATGTCCAGCGTGAGTGGAGTGTGTGGATGTTGGAACAGTCCGAATCGGATAGAAGATGTGGGATATGCAGTAGTTCGTATTTTGCCCGTTCATTTTCAATGGAGGGGAATTCCTGGTAATTCCGGAAAATCAGGGAATTTTTGGAACCAGGAAACATGCTGGCTTGAATGTGAGTGGAGTGTGTGGATGATGGAACGGTTCGAATTGGTTGAGAAATGTGGGTTATGGAGAGGTTTGTATTTTGCCTATTCATTGTCAATGGGGAGTAATTCCTGGTAAATCCAGGTAATAATGGAATTTTCGGACCGAGAAACATGTTGGCTTGAATGTGAGTTGAGTGTGTTGATGTTGGAACGGTTCGAATCGGTTGAGAAATGTTGGATATGGAGAGGTTTGTATTTTGCCCATTCATTGTCAATAGTGAATAATTCCTGGTAATTCCATGTAATCAGGGAATTTTTGGAAACAGGAAACATGTTGGCTTAAATGTGAGAGGAGTGTGTGGATGTTGGAATGGTTCGAATCGGTTGAGAAACGTGGGATATGGAGAGGTTTGTATTTTGCCCATTCATTGTCAATGGTGAGTAATTCCTGGTAATTCCATGTAATCAGGGAATTTTTGTAACCATGAAACATGCTGGCTTGAATGTGAGTGGAGTGTGTGGATGTTGGAATGGTTCGAATCGGATAGAAGATGTGGGATATGCAGTAGTTTGTATTTTACACGTTCATTTTCAATGGAGGGACATTCCTGGCAATTCCGGAAAATCTGGGAATTTTTGGAACCGGGAAACATGCTGGCTTGAATGTGAGTGGAGTGTGTGGATGATGGAACGGTTCGAATTGGTTGAGAAATATGGGTTATGGAGAGGTTTGTATTTTGGCCATTCATTGTCAATGGGGAGTAACTCCTGGTAATTCCAGGTAATCAGGGAATTTTCAGAACCCGGAAACAGGCCGGCTTGAATGTGAGTGGAGTGTGTGGATGTTGGAACGATTTGAATCGGTTGAGAAATGTGGGATATGGAGAGGTTGATATTTTGTCTATTCATTGTCAATGGGGAGTAATTTCTGGTAATTCCAGGAAATCAGGGAATTTTTGGAACCGGGAAACATGCCGGTTTAAATGTGAGTGGAGTGTGTGGATGTTGGAACGGTTCGAATCGGTTGAGAAATGTGGGACATGCAGTAGTTTGTATTTTGCCCTTTCATTTTCAATGTAGGGGAATTCCTGGTAATTCTAGGTAATCAGGGAATTTTCAGAACCGGGAAACATGCCGGCTTAAATGTGAGTGGAGTGTGT
>NC_084738.1:57475479-57482979 GCF_033978785.1 Entelurus aequoreus | reverse complement strand
AGTAGATATTACGATATTAGATATTACAATATTAGATTTACGATATTATCAGGTATTACAATATTAGATATGCTATATTATTAGATATTACAATATCATTAGATATTACAATATCATTAGATATTACGATATTATTGGATATTACTATATTGTTAGATATTATATTATTAGATTTAAGATATTACTATATCCTTTGATATATATTAGATTGACAATATTATTCGATTTATAATAATAGATATTACGATATTAGATTTACGATAATAGATATTACATTATAATTAGATATTACAATATTATTACATTTATAATAATAGATATTACGATATTAGATTTACGATAATAGATATTACAATATAATTAGATATTACAATATTACTACATTTACAATATTATTAGAAATTACGATATTACAATATTATTAGATATTGCATTATTAGATATTACAATATTAGATTTACAATATCATTAGATATTACGATATTATTAGATATTACAATATTATTAGAAATTACGATGTGGTTTGCGGTCAGGTTTAGGCCTGCCTCAGGGAAGAGGACATCCCTGCCATGCATAGTCCACCACAGGCACTGTTGGAGGTGCGACAGGCCTAAGGCCCAGCGGCAAGACCACCTTGCTGTAATTAAAAGTACGATATTACAATAATATTAGATATTACTATATTATTAGATACTACCATATTAGATATTACGATAGATTTACAATATTAAATATTACAATATTATTAGATATTACAATAATAATAATAATTACCTATAACGATATAGATTTATGATATTATTAGATATTACAATGTTTAAGACATTACAATATTATTAGATATTATGATATAAGATATTACAATATTATTAGATGTTACGATATTATTAGATATTACTATATTATTAGATTCACGACATTAGATTCACGATACTCGATATTACAATATTATTATATTTACAATATTATAAAATATTATATTATTAGATGTATTAGATTTTACGATATTACTATATTATTAGATATTACAATATTACTACATTTACGATATTGGATATTACAATATAATTAGATATTACGATATTACGATATTAGATATTACGATATTATTAGCTATTTACGATATTGCAATACTATTAGCTATTAAGATATTAGATTTACGATATTATTAGATATTACAAAAGTATTAGACATTACAATATTAGTGGATATTACGATATTAGAATATTATTAGATATTACGATAATATTAGATTTACAATATTAGATATTACAATATTATTCGATATTACAATATTAAATTTACGTTAGAAATTATGATATTAGATATTACAATATTATTAGATATTACAATATTATTAAATTTACAATATTAGAATTTACGATATCATTAGATATTACGATATTAGATATTACTTTATAATCAGATTTACGATATTAGAGATTACTACATTATTAGATATGACAATATTAGATTTACGATATCATTAGATATTACGATATTATTATATATTACAATGTTATTAGATATTACTATATTATTAGATATTACATTATCAGATTTACGATATTAGATATTACGATTAAAGTGGGAATGTGGAGTAAATGAATAACTGGTTCTCACTTCTCTGTGAGCGCTATGAGTATTTAGTCAATAGAAAAGAGCTATCTGGTTCTGTTCCATTGTTATTGTCAATTGTATTATTAGATTTACGTTATTATTAGATATTAAAATATTAGATTTACGTTATTAGATATTACAATGTTAAATGTACGATATTAGATTCAAGATATTAGATATTACGATATTATTAGAAATTACAATATTATTAAATATTACAATAGTATTAGATTTGTGATATGATTAGATATTGCAATGTTATTAGATATTACACTATTATTATATATTACAATATTAGATTTACAATATTATTAGATATTACAATATTATTGTATACTACGATATTAGATATTACAATATTAGATTTACGACATTATTAGATTTAAGATATTAGTTATTACAATATAATTAGATACTACAATATTGTTAGTTACGATATTAAATATTACAATATTAGATATTAGATCTACGATATTATTAGATACTATAATATTATTAGATATTACAATACTATTAGATACTATAATATTGGCTTACGATATTAAATATTACGATATTATAATATACTACCCTATCATTAGATATATTACAATATTAGATTCACCATATTATTAGATATAACGATATAATTAGATTTATGATATCAGATTTTACAATGTTATAATATATTACAATATTATTACATATTATGATATGAGAAATTTCAATATTAATAAATATTACAATATTAGCTAATACAATATTATTATATACTATGATATTATTAGATATTAGATTTACGGTATTATTTATTAAGATATTATTAGATATTACAATATTATCAGATATTACAAAATCATTAAATTTACGATATTAGATAATGCAATATTATTAGATATTACACTATTAATAGATACTACAATATTTTTAGATACATAATATTATATATTACAATTGTATTATATAATACAATAATAATACATTACAATATTATTAATTATTACGATGTTATTAGATACAATGATACCATTAGATATTACAATTGTATTAGATCTTACATTATTAGACATTAAGACATTAGATATTACGATATTATTTGATATAACACGATATTATTTGATATTACAATATTATTAGATATTACAATATTAGATATTACAATATTATTCGATATTACGATATTAGATATTACAATATCATTAGATCTACGATATAATTAAATAATACAATATCATTAGATTTACGATATATTTAGATATTACAATATTTTTTAGATATTGCAATATAATAAGATACTAGGTATATTTAGATATTACAATATTATTACATCTTACAAAATTATTAGATATAACATTTTTAGTAGATATTACAATATTATTAGATATTAAGATATTATTAGATATTACTATATTATTAGATATTACAATATTAGATAATACAATATTAAAGTTAAAGTTAAAGTACCAATGATTGTCACACACACACTAGGTGTGGTGAAATTTGTCCTCTGCATTTGACCCATCCCCTTGATCACCCCCTGGGAGGTGAGGGGAGCAGTGGGCAGCAGCGGTGCCGCGCCCGGGAATCATTTTTGGTGATTTAACCCCCAATTCCAACCCTTGATGCTGAGTGCCAAGCAGGGAGGTAATGGGTCCCATTTTTATAGTCTTTGGTATGACTCGACCGGGGTTTGAACTCACAACCTACCAATATTAGATCCTACAATATTATTAGATATTACAATATTATTAGATATAAGACAATATTATTAGATATAATACAATAGTATTAGATATTACAATAAAATGAGATATTACAATATTATTAGATATTACAATATTAGATATTACGATACGAGTTTTCTTTCATCTGACCACAGAACTTTCCTCCACAAGGTCTTATCTTTGTCCATGTGATGTCAGATAGATAAACAAAAATTGAGCTGTTAGGCCACAATACCCAGCAATATGTTTGGAGGAGGAAAGGTGAGGCCTTTAATCCCAGGAACACCATTCCTACCGTCAAGCATGGTGGGGGTAGTATTATGCTCTGGGCTTGTTTTGCTGCCAATGGAAGTGGTGCTTTACAGAGAGTAAATGGGACAATGAAAAAGGAGGATTATCTCCAAATTCTTCAGGACAACCTAAAATCATCAGCCCGGAGGTTGGGTCTTGGGCGCAGTTGGGTGTTCCAAAAGGACAATGGGCTCCATTCAGCAATAAGTTCCTAACTTTTCCTCTTATCTTTCTTCCTAAGTGATTTCCCAAGAGGAGTTCATTCAAATTCATAACGTGTTCTTAAACGGCCAAATTGTTCCCACCTGCTGTTCTTAAGTTGCTGAATGCCAAATGGTTAGTGCGTGAGTGTCTATCATAATTTGCATATAAACACGCCCCCTTAATTCCAAAATATGCATATGTAAACACCCTTAACCTGTAATTTACATAGGTAAACGCCCTCAATTCCCCATGTAATGTCATTTCCGGCGGAAAAGCCGAACATCAAACACATGGCGAAAACACAAACAGATTACAGAAGAGAAATTCGTATTATCCCGCGGGGGAAATGTCAAAACGTAAGTTTAAGAAAGGGGGGACTGCTGAGGTAGCCTAAAGCGTTCAAATAAATATTCTTCACTTGGGGCAAATAGGTCTACATGGTCGTGAAATATGCGCTCCCTCCCCAAGGGCACGACCTGCGGCATCTTGCCGTAGCAACAAAGGCATTGCCATTGTGTGAGTTGAGTTGCAACAGGATGTGAGAGGCCTGTTGGTCTTTTAAAGAGTCACCAATCACTAAATTAACACACCGGTAATTGATGAGTGTGTGTGTGTGTGTGTGTGTGTGTGTGTGTGTGTGTGTGTGTGTGTGTGTGTGTGTGTGTGTGTGTGTGTGTGTGTGTGTGTGTGTGTGTGTGTGTGTGTGTGTGTGTGTGTGTGTGTGTGTGTGTTTGTGTGTGAGTGTGTGTGTGTGTGTGTGTGTGTGTGTGTGTGTGTGTGTGTGTGTGTGTGTGTGTGTGTGTGTGTGTGTGTGTGTGTGTGTGTGTGTGTGTGTGAGTGTGCGTGTGTCTGTGTGTGCGCGCGTGTGTTTGCGTGGTATTTAGAAATGTCTATAAATTGCTCATTTTGCTATATGTCTGTCTGTCTGTCTTATCTATATATCTATGTATGTATCTCTCTCTATATATCTCTCTATATATCTCTTTCTACCTCTATCTATGATATCAAAGGCCTACTGAAATGAATTTTTTTTATTTAAACGGGGATAGCAGATCCATTCTATGTGTCATACTTGATCATTTTGCGATATTGCCATATTTTTGCTGAAAGGATTTAGTAGAGAACATCGACAATAAAGTTTGCAACTTTTGGTCGCTGATTAAAAAAAGCCTTGCCTGTACCGGAAGTAGCGTGACGTCACAGGTTGAAAGGCTCCTCACAATTCCCCATTGTTTACACCAGCAGCGAGAGCGATTCGGACCGAGAAAGCGACGATTACCCCATTAATTTGAGCCAGGATGAAAGATTCGTGGATGAGGAACATGAGAGTGAAGGACTAGAGTGCAGTGCAGGACGCATCTTTTTTCGCTCTGACCGTAACTTAGGTACAAGCTGGCTCATTGGATTCCACAATCTCCTTTTTCTATTGTGGATCACGGATTTGTATTTTAAACCACCTCGGATACTATATCCTCTTGAAAATGAGAGTTGAGAACGCGAAATGGACATTCACAGTGACTTTTATCTCCACGACAATACATCGGCGAAGCACTTTAGCTACGGAGCTAACGTGATAGCATCGGGCTTAACTGCAGATAGAAACAAAATAAATAAACCCCTGACTGGAAGGATAGACAGAAAATCAACAATACTATTAAACCAAGGACCTGTAACTACACGGTTAATGCTTTCCAGCCTGGCGAAGCTTAACAATGCTGTCGCTAACGACGCCATTGAAGCTAACTTGGCAACGGGACCTCACAGAGCTATGCTAAAAACATTAGCTATCCACCTACGCCAGCCAGCCCTCATCTGCTCATCAACACCCGTAATCACCTGCGTTCCAGCGTTTGACGGAGCGACGAAGGACTTCACCCGATCATAGATGCGGTCCGCGGCTAGCGTCGGATAGCGCGTCTGCTATCCATGTCAAAGTCCTCCTGGTTGTGTTGCTGCAGCCAGCCGCTAATACACCGATCCCACCTACAACTTTCTTCTTTGCAGCCTTCATTGTTCATTAAACAAATTGCAAAAGATTCACCAACACAGATGTCCAGAATACTGTGGAATTTTGAGATGAAAACCGAGCTTTTTGTATTGGATACAATGTGTCCGAATACTTCCGTTTCAACCATTGACGTCACACGCATACGTCATCATACATAGACGTTTTCAACCGGAAGTTTAGCGGGAAATTTAAAATTGCACTTTATAAGTTAACCCGGCCGTATTGGCATGTGTTGCAATGTTAAGATTTCATCATTGATGTATAAACTATCAGACTGCGTGGTCGGTAGTAGTGGGTTTCAGTAGGCCTTTAATTTAACATTAGACAATAGAAGTAAGGGAGCTTGTCACACTTAAGAACAAATAGGCCACCCTAAGAGTGCTCTGGAGCACTTGTAGATTTTGATCTTACCTACAAACAAATCTCAGCTAAGAAAACATTGGTGAATACAAAAATCTCCTTAAAAACTTTGTAAGTGGGCTTAAGAACAACATTTGTTCTTAAGAGCGGTTGCTGCATGGGGCCCAATGACCCCAAACACAGGTCAAAAGTGGTAAAGGAATGGCTAAATCAGGCAAGAATTAAGGTTTTAGAATGGCCTTCCCAAAGTCCTGACTTAAATGTGTGGACAATGCTGAAGAAACAAGTCCATGTCAGAAAACCAACAAATTTAGCTGAACTGCACCAATTTTGTCAAGAGGAGTGGTCAAAAATTCAAGCAGAAGCTTGCCAGAAGCTTGTGGATGGCTACCAAAAGCGCCTTATTGCAGTGAAACTTGCCAAAGGACATGTAAGCAAATATTAACATTGCTGTGTATGTATACTTTTGACCCAGCAGATTTGGTCACATTTTCAGTAGACCCATAATAAATTCATAAAAGAACCAAACTTCACGAATGCTTTTTGTGACCAACAAGTATGTGCTCCAATCACTCCATCACAAAAAAATAAGAGTTGTAGAAAGTATTGGAAACTCAAGACAGCCATGACATTATGTTCTTTACAAGTGTATGTATACTTTTGACCATGACATATATATATATATATATATATATATATATATATATATATATATATATATATATATATATATATATATATATATATATATATATATATATATATATATATATATATATATATATATATATATAAATATACATATACAAACCCCAAAACCAGTGAAGTTGGAATGTTGTGTAAATCGTAAATAAATAAATAAATAAAATGATTTGCAAATCATTTTCAACCTATATTCAACTGAATAGACTGCAAAGACAATATATTTAACATTCGAACTGAAACATTTTGTTATTTTTTGCAAATATTAGCTCATTTGGGATTTGATGCCTGCAACAGGTTTCAAAAAAGCTGGCACAGATGGCAAAAAAGACTGATGAAGAATGCTCATCAAACACTTATTTGAAACATCCCACAGGTGAACAGGCTAATTTGGAACAGGTGGGTGCCATGATTGGGTAAAAAAGCAGCTTCCATGAAATGCTCAGTCATTCACAAACATGGATGGGGCGAGGGTCACCACTTTGTCAACAAATGCGTGAGCAAACTGTCCAAAAGTTTGAGAACAACATTTCTCAACCAGCTATTGCAAGGAATTTAGGGTTTCACCATCTACTGTTCGTAATATCATCAAAAGGTTCAGAGAATCTGGAG
>NC_084738.1:57435479-57470479 GCF_033978785.1 Entelurus aequoreus | reverse complement strand
CGGCAAAAAAATGTAATTATTAATTATATATATTAAATAATATAAGTGTTATGATGAAGGCAACACATCATGTAAGTGTCTATATTAGCTATACTAGCCTACTATCAAAATTACTTTAAAAAGTCTTATATAAGTGTTAAAATGAAAGCAACACATGATGTGTCTATATTAGCCTACTATCAAAATGACTTTAAAAGTCTTATATAAGTGTTATAATGAAGGCAACATGTGATGTATCTATATTAGCCTACTATCAAAATGACTTTAAAAGTATTATATATATTGTTATAATGAAGACAACACATGATGTAAGTGTCCATATTAGCCTACTATCAAAATGACTTTAAAAGTCTTATAAGTGTTATAATGAAGGCAACACATGATGTAAGTGTCTATATTAGCTATATTAACCTACTATCAAAATGACTTTAAAAGTCTTATGTAAGTGTTATAATGAAGGCAACACATGATGTGTCTATATAAGCTATATTAGCCTACTATCAAAATGACTTTAAAAGTCTTATATAAGTGTTATTATGAAGGAAACACATGATGTAAGAGTCCATATTAGCTATATTTGCCAACTATCAAAATGACTTTAAGTCTTATATAAGTGTTATAATGAAGGCAACACATAAATAAATGATAAATGGGTTATACTTGTTTAGCGCTTTTCTACCTTCAAGGTACTCAAAGCGCTTTGACAATATTTCCACATGCACCCATTCACACACACATTCACACACTGATGGAGGGAGCTGCCATGCAAGGCGCTACCAGCACCCATCAGGAGCAAGGGTGAAGTGTCTTGCCCAAAGACACAACGGATGTGACTAGGATGGTAGAAGGTGGGGATTGAACCCCAGTAACCAGCAACCCTCCGATTGCTGGCACGGCCACTCTACCAACTTCGCCACGCCGCCCTTGATGTAAGTGTCTATATTAGCCTACTATCAAAATGACTTTAAAAGTATTATATAAGTGTTATAATGAAGACAACACATGATGTAAGTGTCCATATTAGCTATATTAGCCTACAATCAAAATGACTTTAAAAGTCTTATATAAGTGTTATAATGAAGACAACACATGATGCAAGTGTCCATATTGGCTATATTAGCCTACTATCAAAATGACTTTAAAAGTCTTATATACAAGACAACACATGATGTAAGTTTTTATATTAGCTATATTAGCCTACTATCAAAATGACTTTTAAAGTCTTATATAAGTGTTATAATGAAGACAACACATGACGTAAGTGTCTATATTAGCTATATTAGCCTACTATCAAAATGACTTTAAAAGTCTTATATAAGTGTTATAATGAAGACAACACATGATGTAAGTGGCTATATTAGCCTACTATCAGAATGACTTTAAAAGTCTAATATAAGTGTTATGATGAAGACAACACATGATGTAAGTGTCCATATTAGCTATATTAGCCTACTATCAAAATGACTTTAAAAGTCTTATATAAGTGTTATAATGAAGACAACACATGATGTAAGTGTCCATATTAGCTATATTAGCCTACTATCAAAATGACTTTAAAAGTCTTATATAAGTGTTATAATGAAGACAACACATGATGTAAGTGTCTGTATTAGCTCCATTAGCCTACTCTCATAATGACTATGTGTCGCAGGCTGACGCAAATCTTCGTCGACAGAAATGTTGAAGTGTAATATTTGTACAACATTGGAAAACATTAGTAAAACCTTTCAGAGGGTGAGATAACTCCTGGAAATGGCCAAAGGTTTAGATGTGTTTGTCCAAGTTAAAGGAAACTGCAGTCTGTCTTCTTCTAATGGATTTATTACAATCTTTGCAAGCTGGGTAACATTTGCTGTGGTTTGGAACAACATGGCGCACAACTATCAGAAAAGGTATAAAACGTTTGGTGGACAAAATGATTGCAGACAGTCACCTCCAAGGGTGACTGTCGAGTGGGTCCAGTTATGGAATTGTTCAATTAATATTTTTACATGAATTAATTGTTAAATAAATTGGGAGTCCAGTCCATCAAGAAACCAACAGACAAGAAGTTGTTCTCTTTTATGGTTTCATTTGTTATTTAATCTTTTTATTTGTGTATGTCTTCTGTTTGTAGTGCAAGCGACTTAGGAGTTAATTTGTGAATATTTTAGGAGTAATATCCGACTTGCACTAAAACTGGACTCGACTCGGAACGCAACTTGTTCACAGCCAAAGACCACCTCATTGGATATTGCACAAAAACAAAGTCCCATTAGGACCAGTTGAATTAAAAACACGATTGTATACAAGTAAATAAGTAGGGGGTCCCTGCTAATCTCCCCAACAGATTTGGGGGCCCTGAGCCTGGAAACCCCTGATCTGCTGTATAACTGTAACTTAGTGGTGTCCAAAGTGCATCACAGGGGCCATTTTCGGTCAGTAGCCAAGTTTTTTTAATGGCCCCCGGCAAAATTGTTAGCATTCTAATATTAGCGTGATAGCTTTTTTGTTAATTTTGTAGGTATATACCTCAGAGTCAAATATTTTGTTACTTGACAAATGGTACCTGTTATCATGCTAACATCAGTATGCTAACTCTTCCTTTTTTGCTAATCATGCAAGTATAAACCTCAGTGTCAAATATTTTGTTACTTGACAAATGATACCTGTTCGCATTCTAATGTTAGTATGCTAACTTTTTTTTAGCTAATTTTGCAGGTATACACCTCACTCATATTTTGTCACTTGACGCATGCTAACGTTAGCATGCTAGCATTTTAAACCATTTTTTCAGGTACACACTTAAGAGTAATACTTTTGGTACTTGGCGCATGTTACATTTAGCATGCTAGCTTTTTTGCTAATTTAACAGGCATACACCTCAGTCATATATTTTGGTATTTCACTGTTAACTAACCATGATATTGTTAACATATTAGCATAGTACTGCTAGCATGCTAGCTTTTGTAGTTCACTTTGCTCATATTTCGTGATACTTGCCGCTATCTGGCCAGCATGCTAACTGCTAGCGTTTCAGTTCGGCTTCGGATGAAATTTCTACTGAAATACATTTTTTAAGTTCTGTAAAAAATATCTAAATATCGTGTCCAAAGTGCGTCACAGGGACCATTTTCAGTTCATAGCTAAGTTTTTTAATGGCCCGCGGCACAATTGTTTGCATTCTAATATTAGCATGCTAGCTTATTTGTTAATTTTGTACCTCAGAGTCAAATATTTGGTTACTTGACGAAGGAAACCTGTTAATATGCAAACTTTTTGAAAGCTAATTTGTAGGTATAAACTTCAGTGTCAAATATTTAGTTTTTCGACAAATGAAACCTGTTAGCATGCTAACTTTTTTTTAGCTATTTTGTAGGTATACACCTCAGTGTCAAATGTTTTGTTTTTCGACAAATGAAACCTGTTAGCATGCTAACTTTTTTTTTAAGCTATTTTGTAGGTATACACCTCAGTGTCAAATATTTAGTTTTTCGACAAATGAAACCTGTTAGCATGCTAACTTTTTTTTAGCTATTTTGTAGGTATACACCTCAGTGTCAAATATTTTGTTTTTCAACAAATGAAACCTGTTAGCATGCTAACTTTTTTTTAGCTATTTTGTAGGTATACACCTGTGTCAAATATTTTGTTACTTGACAAATGATACCTGCTATCATGCTAACTTTAGTATGCTAACTTTTTTTTTTTTTAAGATAATTTTGCAGGTATACACCTCACTCATATTTTGTCACTTGACGCATGCTAACGTTAGCATGTTAGCATTTTAAACAATTTTTCAGGTACACACCTCAGATTAATACATTTTAGTGCCTGGCGCATGTTACATTTAGCATGCTAGCATTTTGCTAATTTAACAGGTATACACCTCAGCCTCAAATGTTTTGGCATTTCACTGTTAACTGTAAGCATGCTATTGTTAACATATTAGCATAGTACTGTTAGCATGCTAGCTTTTGTAGTTCACTTTGCACATATTTTTTTATACTTGACGCTATCTGGCCAGCGTGCTAATTGTTAGCGTTTCAGTTCGGCTTTGGATCTTCAGCATTCACATGAAATTTCTACTGAAATGAAATGTTTAAGTTCTTTAAAAAATATCTACCGTATTTTTCGGGAGTGTAAGTCGCACTGGAATATAAGTCGCATTTTTTGGGGAAATTTATTTGATAAAACCCAACACCAAGAATAGACATTTGAAAGGCAATTTAAAATAAATAAAGAATAGTGAACAACAGGCTGAATAAGTGTACGTTATATGACGCATAAATAACCAACTGAGAATGTGCCTGGTATGTTAACGTAACATATTATGGTAAGAGTCCTTCAAATAACTATAACATATAGAACAAGCTATTGGTTTACCAAAAAATCTGTCACTCCTAATCGCTAAATCCCATGAAATCTTATATGTCTGGTCTCTTACGTGAATAAGCTAAATAATATTATTTGATATTTTACGGAAATGTGTTAATAATTTCACACATAAGTCGCTCCTGAGTATAAGTCGCACCCCGGGCCAAACTATGAAAAAAACTGCAACTTATAGTCCGAAAAATACGGTAAATACTAGAGATGTCCGATAACAATATCGGCCGATAAATGCTTTAAAATGTAATATCGGAAATTATCGGTATCGTTTTTTTAATATCGGTATCAGGTTGTTTTGTTTTTTTTATCAACATAAAAACCACAAGATACACTTACAATTAGTGCACCAACCCAAAAAAACCTCCCTCCCCCATTTACACTCATTCACACAAAAGGGTTGTTTCTTTCTGTTATTAAAGGCCTACTGAAATGATTTTTTTAAATTTAAATAGGGATAGCAGATCCATTCTATGTGTCATACTTGATCATTTCGCGATATTGCCATATTTTTGCTGAAAGGATTTAGTAGAGAACAACGACGATAAAGTTCACAACTTTTGGTCGCTGATAAAAAAAAGCCTTGCCTGTACCGGAAGTAGCGTGACGTCATAGGCTGGAGGGCTGCTCACATTTCCCTATTGTTTACAATGCAGCGAGAGAGATTCGGACCGAGAAAGCGACGATTACCCCATTAATTTGAGCGAGGATGAAAGATTCGTGGATGAGGAACGTGAGAGTGAAGGACTAGAATGTAGTGCAGTACGTATCTTTTTTCGGTCTGACCGTAACTTAGGTACAAGGGTTCATTGGATTCCACACTTTCTCCTTTTTCTATTGTGGATCAAGGATTTGTATTTTAAACCACGTCGAATCACTAATAAGCCGGAGTTCTTTGAACGCAGATTTCTTGTCGGGACATATGGTACAATACAATCGGCGAGATAGGCTGGAGCTAAACCGTGTAGTATTTTATACGTAAGTAGTAAAACCTTAAAGTCGCATCTTAAGTGCACAGGAAGCCAGTGCAGGTGAGCCAGTATAGGTATATAGGTATATAAAGGTATATACAGTATAGGCGTAATATGATCAAACTTTCTTGTTTTTGTCAAAAGTCTTGCAGCCGCATTTTGTACCATCTGTAATCTTTTAATGCTAGACATAGGGAGGCCCGAAAATAAAACGTTACAGTAATCGAGACGAGACGTAACGAACGCATGAATAATGATCTCAGCGTCGCTAGTGGACAAGATGGAACGAATTTTAGCGATATTACGGAGATGAAAGAAGGCCGTTTTAGTAACACTCTTAATGTGTGACTCAAACGAGAGAGTTGGGTCGAAGATAATACCCAGATTCTTTACCGAGTCTCCTTGTGTAATTGTTTGGTTGTCAAATGTTAAGGTGGTATTATCAAATAAATGTCGGTGTCTAGCAGGACCGATAATCAGCATTTCCGTTTTCTTAGCGTTGAGTTGCAAAAAGTTAGCGGACATCCATTGTTTAATTTCATTAAGACACGCCTCCAGCTGACTACAATCCGGCGTGTTGGTCAGCTTTAGGGGCATGTAGAGTTGGGTGTCATCAGCATAACAGTGAAAGCTAACACCGTACTTGCGTATGATGTCACCCAGCGGCAGCATGTAAATACTAAAGAGTGCAGGGCCAAGAACCGAACCCTGGGGAACTCCGCACGTTACCTTGACATAGTCCGAGGTCACATTGTTATGGGAGACGCACTGCATCCTGTCAGTAAGATAAGAGTTAAACCAAGACAAGGCTAAGTCTGACATACTAATACATGTTTTGATACGCTCTAATAAAATATTATGATCGACGGTATCGAAAGCGGCGCTAAGATCAAGAAGCAGCAACATAGATGACGCATCAGAATCCATCGTTAGCAATAGATCATTAGTCATTTTTGCGAGGGCTGTCTCCGTAGAGTGATTTGCCCTGAAACTCTCTACTAAATCCTTTCAGCAAAAATATGGCAATATCGCGAAATGATCAAGTGTGACACATAGAATGGATCTGCTATCCCCTTTTAAATAACAACATTTAATTTCAGTAGGCCTTTAAGTTCCATCCATCCATCCATTTTCTACCGCTTATTCCCTTCGGAGTCGCGGGGGGCGCTGGAGCCTATCTCAGCTACAATCGGGCGGAAGGCGGGGTACACCCTGAACAAGTCGCCACCTCATCGCAGGGCCAACACAGATAGACAGACAACATTCACACTCACATTCACACACTAGGGCCAATTTAGTGTTGCCAATCAACCTATCCCCAGGTGCATGTCTTTGGAGGTGGGAGGAAGCCGGAGTACCCGGAGGGAACCCACGCAGTCACGGGGAGAACATGCAAACTCCACACAGAAAGATCCCAAGCCCGGGATTGAACCCAAGACTACTCAGGACCTTCGTATTGTGAATAAAAAATATCTAAATATCGTACTGGTTTTGAAGAACTACTAAAATGGCCCCCGCATCCTTTGATTTGCCTGTCCGTGGCCCTTATAGTGGAAAACAGTTTGGGCACCCTGTTGTATAAATAAATAAGTAAATAATGATATTTAGAATAATATTTTAAACTTTAAAGGCGGAGGGGGAAAAGTTGATTCTGCGTGTAAAAAAATAGTTCAAACAATTAAAAAGCGATTTTTAAACACAAAAACAGCAAAGGCAAAAGCAATTTTACACCTGTTTCAATTCGCGTGTGACGTCACAAACAATACTATTTACCTCTGTTGGCTACTATAATAATCATGTCGATATTGACATGACGCGCGCTGCCCTCTAATGAGCGTGCACGCCCGGGACACACCTCCAAAATAAGAGCGCGGGCTAAATGTATATATCACACGTTGGCAGGAGTGCTGCAGTCAGCAGGAGCGCGCAGGGCGAGGTGAGAATGTTCTAAAGAGGATCCAGAAGGTTCTAAAAAAAAAAAAAAAAAAAAAGGGTCCCAGTTTGGACGCGCAGGTCTGGATGCGCCCCTCCGAGCGCAGGTGAGCCTTATGACTTTTGGCGGGGCTGCAAATGGGCGGCACAGGTGGCAACCTCTACCTCAGCATGTTGACCGGCGCCGAGGCGCAGACCCTGGCGAAGACCCCCGACGGGAGCGGACACCTCCACCGCGGCGGCGCCAAGGACCTGGCGGACTTGAAGATGGGCATCCAGGACGCGCGGTTCTACTACCCGGACTCGGTGGCGGGCGCCCAGGACGCCCTGGCCCTGCAGTACCACGCGGAGCAGGCGGCCGGCGGCTTTGGGGCGCAGCCCGCCCGCTTCTACGCGCAGACGCTCGCCGGCTGCCCGTACGGAGGCGTGCGCTCGCCGCCGAGGAGCGCCGCGGGACCGGGCTACGGGGACGGCTTCCCCGCGGCGGGCAAGGACTCGTACCCGCCGTCGCCGGAGAGCTTCGCGGCGGGCTACCAGCGGGCCGGCCTGTACCCGCTGCCCGGCCTGCAGCTGTGCGGCAAGACGCAGGCGCTCCTCAACAACTACCCGCTGTGGGCCAAGTTCCACAAGTTCCACACCGAGATGATCATCACCAAGCACGGCAGGTGAGACGCGACTTCACTTCATGCGCACAATAATAACCTTATGAATATTATTAATGACAATATGAGAGGAATATTAATCATAACTACATGATAGCAATATGAATAATAACAACGGGAAAATGAATATGAATAATAACATTAAAGTTATAGGAATATGAATAATAACTACAAGAACATAATAGGAATATGAATAATAACAACATTAAAGTTATAGGAATATGAATAATAACTACAAGAACATAATAGGAATATGAATAATAACAACATTAAAGTTATAGGAATATGAATAATAACTACAAGAACATAATAGGAATATGAATAACAACAACATTAAAGTTATAGGAATATGAATAACAACAACATTAAAGTTATAGGAATATGAATAATAACTACAAGAACATAATAGAAATATGAATAATAACAACATTAAAATTATAGGAATATGAATAATAACTACAAGAACATAATAGGAATATGAATAATAACTACAAGAACATAATAGGAATATGAATAATAACAATACAGTTATAGGAATATGATAATTAACTACAAGAACATAATAGGAATATGAATAATAACAACATTAAAGTTATAGGAATATGAATAATAACTACAAGAACATAATAGGAATATGAATAATAACTACAAGAACATAATAGGAATATGAATAACAACAACATTCAAGTTGTAGGAATATGAATAATAACTACAAGGACATAATAGGAATATGAATAATAACATTAAAGTTATAGGAATATGAACAATAACAACATTAAAGTTATAGGAATATGAATAATAACTACAAGAACATAATAGGAATATGAATAATAACAACATTAAAGTTATAGGAATATGAATAATAACATTAAAGTTATAGGAATATGAATAATAACTACAAGAACATAATACGACTATGAATAATAACAACATTAAAGTTATAGGAATATGAATAATAACTACAAGAACATAATAGGAATATGAATAACAACAACATTAAAGTTATAGGAATATGAATAATAACATTAAAGTGGTAGGAATATGAATAATAACTACAAGAACATAATAGGAATATGAACAATAACATTAAAGTTATAGGAATATGAATAATAACATTAAAGTTATAGGAATATGAATAATAACTACAAGAACATAATAGGAATATGAATAATAACAACATTCAAGTTATAGGAATATGAATAATAATATTAAAGTTATAGGAATATGAATAATAACTAGAAGAACATAATAGGATTATGAATAATAACAACATTAAAGTTATAGGAATATGAATAATAGCAATAAAGTTATAGGAATATGAATAATAACTACAAGAACAATAGGAATATGAATAATAACATTAAAGTTATAGGAATATAAATAATAACATTAAAGTTATAGGAATATGAATAATAACTACAAGAACATAATAGGAATATGAATATTAACATTAAAGTTATAGGAATATGAATAATAACTACAAGAACATAATATGAATATTAATAACAACATGAACAGGATGGAAATATGAATAATAACACCATAAAATGATAGGAATATGAATAATAACATTAACATGGTAGCAATATGAATAATAATAACATTAACGTGATAGAAGTATGAATATTAACCCCCAAAAAATGATAGGATAATGAATAATAACATTAACATGATAGAAATATAAATAATAATAGCATGAACATGATAGGAATATGAATAATAACATTAACGTGATAGAAATATATATAAAAACACCATAAAACTGAGAAGAATATGACTACTGGTATAAAATGGTGGGAATATTAATAATAACATTAACATGAAATACATATGAATAATAATTTTAAAATGATAGGAATATGAATAATAACCCCATAACAATATGAATATGATTGATTATATTAACATGATAGAAATATCAATAATAATAACATATATGATAGTGATAATAATAACCCCATATAAATGATAGAAATATGAATAATAACCCCATAAAAACGATAGGAATATGTATAATAACACCATAATAACACCATAAAAATTATCGGAATATAAATAATAACATGAACATGATAGAAATATGAATATTAACTTAAATAAAAAGAGAAATATTTGAAATAAAGTTTCAAGGGGGACGAGGCTACAATAATACCTAATGATTCATGAATAAGTTATAACTGATATGCTGTAACAATATAATATATGCACATAATTTAATAGATCCTTCATATAAACAAATTAATTCACATTTAAATGTAAAACAAAAAAAAAAGATTTTCACATTTAAAATAAAAATGTATTTAAATGTATAATTTACCAATTATGCTATTTTTGTGGAACTTTGTGCTTTTTTTTAACCTGCGCGCGGCAACATTTTATTTACTGGGTTTTTTTACTTTTACAACACAGAACTGCTTTCATGATTTTTGTTCATATTTTCAAAGAATCTCATTTACACACTTGGACACCCAGAAAAGCAAAACGAAGCATTTGGGGGATTTTTCTTCACACGTGCGACTAATAACTAAAGTCATGTAAAATTAAGAAGCCGCAAACCTCAGCAGACTGAAATTGTGAAGCAGCAAACTTGGTCAAAGATTCTTGGGGAACATCAAAATGTGATTTTTCTTCTTCACTTTCAAGCAACAAAAAAAATGGTGGAATTTCTGAATTCTTTGGGCTTGAAGAAGGTTGTGATTAAAACATAAGTGAGAGAAGAAGAAGAAAAACCTTCAGAAGGTGAAGCGGCTTTGAAGCTCAGGAGAGTCTCAGGAGCTTCATGAAGTGATCCACATTCATCTTCATGTGGCCGATACGGCCTCAAATCTACATCATGGCCGCTGTGATAACAATATAATTATCATCATATATTATTTGAAGATCAGGAGAGTCTCAGGAGCTTCATGAAGTGATCCACATTCATCTCCATGTGGCCGATACGGCCTCAAATCTACATCATGGCCGCTGTGATAACAATATAATTATCATCATATATTATTTGAAGATCAGGAGAGTCTCAGGAGCTTCATGAAGTTATCTACATTCATCTCCATGTGACCGACATGTGGCCGATACGGCCTCAAATCTCCATCATGGCCTCTGCGATAACAATATATTTGTTATCATATGTTATTTGAAGCTCAGCAGAGTCTCAGGAGCTTCATGAAGTTATCTACATTCATCTTCATGTGACCGACATGTGGCCGATACGGCCTCAAATCTACATCATGGCCTCTGCGATAACAATATATTTGTTATCATATGTTATTTGAAGCTCAGCAGAGTCTCAGGAGCTTCATGAAGTTATCTACATTCATCTTCATGTGACCGACATGTGGCCGATACAGCCTCAAATCTACATTATGGCCTCTGCGATAACAATATACCTATTATCATATATCATTTTAAGTTTAGAGGAGTCTCAGGAGCTTCATGAAGTTATCTACATTCATCTCCATGTGACCGACATGTGGCCGATACGATCCTCAAATCTACATGATGGCCTCTGCGATAACAATATACAGTATTTATCATCATATATTATTTGAAGCTCAGGAGAGTCTCAGGAGCTTCATAAAGTTATCTACATTCATCTTCATGTGACCGACATGTGGCCGATACGGCCTCAAATCTACATCATGGCCTCTGCGATAACAATATATTTGTTATCATATATTATTTGAAGCTCAGGAGAGTCTCAGGAGCTTCATGAAGTTATCTACATTCATCTTCATGTGACCGACATGTGGCCGATACGGCCTCAAATCTACATTATGGCCTCTGCGATAACAATATACCTATTATCATATATCATTTTAAGGTTAGGAGAGTCTCAGGAGCTTCATGAAATTATCTACATTCATCTACATGTGACCGACATGTGGCCTATACGACCTCAAATCTACATCATGGCCTCTGCGATAACAATATATTTGTTATGATATATTATTTGAAGCTCAGGAGAGTCTCAGGAGCTTCATGACATGATCCACATTCATCTTCGTGTGTCTGACATGAGGCCGATACGGCCTCAAATCTACATCATGGCCTCTGCGATAACAATATACCTATTATCATATATCATTTTAAGTTTAGAGGAGTCTCAGGAGCTTCATGAAGTTATCTACATTCATCTCCATGTGACCGACATGTGGCCGATACCATCCTCAAATCTACATGATGGCCTCTGCGATAACAATATATTTATCATCATATATTATTTGAAGCTCAGGAGAGTCTCAGGAGCTTCATGAAGTTATCTACATTCATCTCCATGTGACCGACATGTGGCCGATACGGCCTCAAATCTACATCATGGCCTCTGCGATAACAATATATTTGTTATCATATATCATTTGAAGCTCAGGAGAGTCTC
This sequence comes from Entelurus aequoreus, assembly GCF_033978785.1. Classification (NCBI taxonomy): domain Eukaryota; kingdom Metazoa; phylum Chordata; class Actinopteri; order Syngnathiformes; family Syngnathidae; genus Entelurus; species Entelurus aequoreus. The sequence continues at coordinate 57,458,171 of NC_084738.1, read as the reverse complement.
AGGAGCTTCATGACATGATCCACATTCATCTTCATGTGTCTGACATGAGGCCGATACGGCCTCAAATCTACATCATGGCCTCTGCGATAACAATATACTTATTATGATATATTATTTGGCATACAAGGGATCATAGAAACGTTTCAAAACAGGCCAGAAAGGCTTCTAATGTTGCTCCTGATGTATATTTTGTTTTATATTATTCTCTTAAAACTAGTAATTATGTAACATATTGCTATTTACAGGTCTTACTCGTACGTTGCGATACTATACATGTGGATATCGCTCCAATACCAAGTACTTACAAGGGCCGTATCGGTCATACCAATGCTGATTCAATAATAATAATTTCCATAATATTAATTCAATATTTAAATTATTCCCTTATTTATTTTATTTCATACAATATTTGGAGCACAATTAATTCAATAATGCCAAATAAGTAAACAAAAACTAAGTTTTGAGGTTTGAACTATTGGTTTTGATTTGAATCCTCTGCCTTTAAAATGCATGCAGGGACTTTTTTTCCCCCCCGAGTTTGTGAACAAAAAAACAACATTGTGATACTAAAAAATATCAATCTAATCACTGTAGTATCAATAATACTGATACAGTAGTTCCTTTAGCTTACCAGATAATTGGTTCTGTGACCAATTTTAACAAGCCTTTGAAAAAGAAAAAACTAAACTTTTAGATAAAAAAATTATTGTTTACAAAACACTATAGTGCAGTCAAAAATAACTCCAGTAGTTTATGAAGTAATGTAAGGGTAATGTACACTATTTAAAAAGTTTAAAAGATTAAAGTACCAATGATTGTCACACACACACTAGATGTGGTGAAATTTGTCCTCTGCATTTGACCCATCCCCTAGGGGAGCAGTGGGCAGCAGCGGCGCCGCGCCCGGGAATCATTTTGGTGATTTAACCTACTGTGGGGAGCGGACTAACAGGAACTGTTATTGTCGTTGATGTTGCACACGGACGTCTTTGAGTGACGGACGGGAAGTCAGCGTTGACAGCAAGCGACGTTTATGTCGCATTTGTCCAATCAGGAGACACACTGAAACACGTCCAACACACCATAGGCAGCTTCTTCATATTTTCATGGATAAATGTCAACTGTTTGGATGTGGTGCGGACTGACGGATATATCAGTCGTGTTTTTATTGTTTTGTTCCTCCGCCTCTTCTTCGCACATCCTTTCTCCGTTCTGGTAATTGGAAAAAAACAACTTAAATTTGTAAGTCTAATTCATTTTCGCAACTTAAAAGCAAAACAAACGGCGAGAGACAGCTCGTATCTCAAAATACTCGTAAGTTGAGGTACCACTGCTTGGTATCGTCACTCGATATTTGTATCGCTCCACCCGCCGCTGTTTACATTCAACAGCTCTAGCTCATGACTTCTTGTCTCCTCTTACGGTGTGTAGTGTAGCATGTTTAGCTATTCCTCCTAAGATACTTGTATGACACATACTTTGATGATACTCGATATAAAAGATAACAATTTGACCAACGATAGCGTTTTATTACTATCCTGATATCATGATAATGCACGTCGAAGACACATGCTGGCTGTGTCGAGAAGCTAACAAAGGTAGCGGCTAACGGCTCTCCACAATGCGAAGCTGCTTCTAAATCACTAAAGTACGTGTCTTACAAGTAGCATTATCACTGGAGGACTAGAGGACAAGGACTACACAAACACAACGTAGCAAATCGCTAAGATAGACGAGCTCTTGAGAGTAAACAAGGGGGAGCATTACAAATAGCTGCAGTAATGATACCAAGTATAGTAAAGGTCGATATTACTGTACAGTGACTAGATAGATATTTTTGTTATCACAAAATATTTTTGGGTTGTTTTTGTTATTGTTATTGTTTTTGTTTACAAACTTGGGAAATAAGCGCCAGTAGTGGTTTTTGCGTTTGTTTATTTATTTTGCGTTATTAACTTTACTATACATTTTTATGTTATAAAAGGTAATATTGTTTAATTGATATTGTTGTTGTAGTATTGGATACAAGAAGCCATGCTAACCGCTAAGCTAGAAGGTCTTGAATGTAAGCAGGGGTGGGCGGATCGATACTAAGAGACAGTAACAATACCAAATATAGTATCAGTATATGGTCAATACTACAATATTTAGAGCGATAATTTCTACTACCACAAAATTGTTCTTTTGTAATATTTTGTTTACACATTTAAGAAATAAGAGCAAATAGTCGTTTTTATTTTGCACTATTGACTTTATTATACAAGTGTATGTAATAAAAGAGTATAAGAAAATATGTTTATTGTTTGCTTCATAGTGTTGTTGTATTATTGGATACAAGAAGCCATGCTAACCGCTAAGCTAGAAGGTCTTGAATGTAAACAGGGGTGGGCGGATCGATACTAAGAGACAGTATCGATACCAAGTATAGTATCAGTACACGGTCGATAATGCAGTGATTGAATATTAGGCTTTGCATTTTTGGGCACCACATGATTCGATTCGATTCTTGTGGTTCGATTCAGAACGATTCTCGATTAAAAAACATGTATAAAAAAAAAAAAACATTTGATTTTTTTTTATTGTCGATTGATATTCATTACACAGAAGAATCGCGATTCATTCTAAAATCTTTATTTTTATTTTTACATGTTTTATTATCACAACATCTTTTTTCTTTGTCGTTTTTGTTATTGTTGACGAAGACAGGAAATAAGCTTCTGGACACAGGAGGACTTGGAGGGCAAAAAACTAAATGATATAAATCAGAGCTAATAGTAGTTTTTAACCCATTTTTGCCTATATTTACTTATTTTGCACTATGGACTTAATGATACATATTTATGTAATAAAAGTTAAAGTACCAATGATTGTCACACACACACTAGGTGTGGCGAAATTATTCTCTGCATTTGACCCATCACCCTTGATCACCCCCTGGGAGGTGAGGGGAGCAGTGAGCAGCACCGGTGGCCGCGCCGGGGAATCATTTTTGGTGATTTAACCACCAATTCCAACCCTTGATGCTGAGTGCCAAGCAGGGAGGTAATGGGTCACATTTTTATAGTCTTTGATATGACTCAGCCGGGGTTTGAACTCACGACCTACCAATCTCAGGGCGGACACTCTAACCACTATGCCACTGAGCAAGGGGAATAAGGAAACATATTTATTATTTAATTTATATTGCTGTATCGCCGTCTGGTTTTTGTCTGATGTTAAAAATGTAAAGTATCAGCATCACGATACTGCCTGTGTAACTACTTGGTATCAGATCCATTCCCAAATTTGTAGTATCGCCCAAAACTTAGTTAGCGTTATTAATTTTTTACATAAGTGTAAATATAAACATGTTACAACAGGAAGTGAGCAGATAAATCTTCATGTGGGCGGCATAGCTCGGTTGGTAGAGTGGCCATGCCAGCAACTTGAGGGTTCCAGGTTCAATTCCCGCTTTCGCCATCCTGGTCGCTCCCGTTGTGTCCTTGGGCAAGACACTTTACCTACCTGCTCCCAGTGCCACCCACACTGGTTTAAATGTAACTTAGATATTGGGTTTCACTATGTAAAGCGCTTTGAGCCACTACAGAAAAGCACTATATAATTCATTTCACTTCATAACATGTTTTGAAATTGTTATATAATTTATATATTAAATAATTTATCTGGATATAGAGCACATAAATGATCGCAAGAGGCTGCAATATATATTTCATGGCGATACAGATTTTAGTCCGTATCGCCCATCCCTACATGAAAATCGAGGGATTCGTGGTGGACGTTAGCCGCTAGCGAGGACGCTACATTGCATTGAGGACGCGGTCGTTCGGTTGTCGCTGTCAAACTGGCGTCACACGAGTGTGCACAAAAAATAGATTCACATCCGAATTGCAATTCTTATTCACAACGATTCTAAATCGATAAATAAATGTCAGAAATCGATTTTAAAAATTCAAATATATTTTAAAAAATATTTTTTTAAGCCATCTCCATGCAACCAGAAGGAGCCTTTCTAAAAAGTTTCATTCTAATTATACCAAATAATACATTGCGAGAATCAGTTTCAATGGATTCTGAATCAAATCGTCACCCCAGGAATCGGATCAAATCGTTAGATGCCCTAAGAGTCACACCTCTAATCAGTATGCATTATCACAATATGACAATAGTATTACAATCTTTGTCATCATTTTTAAAGTTAAAGTTCCAATGATAGTCACACACACACTAGGTGTGGTGAGATCATCCACTGCATTTGACTCATCACCCTCACTCCCTGGGAGGTGAGGGGAGCGGGGAGCAGCAGCGGTGGACGCGCCCGGGAATAATTTTTGGTGATTTAACCCCCAATTCCAACCCTTGATGCTGAGTGCCAAGCAGGGAGGTAATGGGTCACATTTTTATAGTCTTTGGTATGACTCGGCCGGGGTTTGAACTCACGACCTACCGATCTCAGGGTATGTGTCGCATATTGTCCATATCAGTGGCTCTTAACCACCGTTGCGCCCCCCAGTGGGCCGCCAAAAAAACCTGTTTGTCAGCTGTGGTCCGTTTGGGCTACAGCAGTACTCAGTTGTAATACACTTTTCCACCATTTGTGGCAGTAATGACAATCTGAAAAAGAAAAAGTCAGGATTAAGAGTCATTGAAGGTTCTTAAGCGCAAAAATTATAACTAAAGTGATGAAGCTACTATTGACAGTTTCGCTAAGAAACATTTGGTATTAATTCAGTTCATTTATTTTAGCACAACATAATTCTACGTCAAATGTTTTGGTCAGTTAATTATGCAGTATATTTGATTAGTGCTTATTTTTCTAATCAGCCTGACCTAAGTCTCAGGTTTATGTGTTCAATATATGATAATTAACTAATAATTAATAAACACATGGTTTGATATCATTCGACAAGGTTGTGAACTGTACGCCAGATATTATTAATATGATTGAAATCATACCATTGTTGGGCTGAGAGTGCGCCCTAAGGGGCCGCCAAAAAATATCTGGTCTGTATGGGCCGCAGTTGGGATACACTTATCCACCACTTGTGGCAGTAATGACAATCTCAAAAAGAAGTCAGGATCTAAAGTCATAGAAGGTGCTTAAGCGCAAAAATGATAACTAAAGTGATGAAGCTACTATTGACAGTTTTGCTAAGAAACATTTTTTATTGATTCAGTTCATTTATTTTAGCACAACATAATTGTACGTCAAATTTTTTGGTCAGTTAATTATGAGTCCCTTCTTATGCAGTATATTTGATTAGTGCTTATTTTTCAAATCAGCCTGACCTAACCCTCAGGTTTATGTGTTCAATATATGATAATTAACTCATAATTAATAAACACATGGCTTGATATCATTTGATCAGGTAGGCTGGATATTATTATTTTAGTATGATTGAAATCAAGTTCATATAACCCCTGGTCTATATCAGTGTTTCTTAACCATAGGGTTAACTCTCAGCCCATTGTTAGGCTGAGAGTTCCCCCTAAGGCAGTGGTCCCCAACCGCCTGGTACCGGTCCGTGGATCGATTGGTACCGGGCCGCACAAGAAAAACTTTTTTTTTTATTAAATCAACATAAAAAACACAAGATACACTTACAATTAGTGCACCAACCCAAAAAAAACTCCCTCCCCTCATTCGCACAAAAGGGTTGTTTCTTTCTGTTAATATTTGTGGCTCCTATATTATATATATATATAATATGCAGTCTGCAGGGATACAGTCCGTAAGCACACATGATTGTATTTTTTTATGACAAAAACAAAAATAAAATACAATAAAAAAACAAACAGACAAAAAACACCCCTCCCCCCAACCCCCTCCCCGGTCCGTGGGACAAATTTTCAAGCGTTGACCGGTCCGCAGTTACAAAAAGGTTGGGGACCACTGCCCTAAGGGACCGCCAAAAAATATCTGGTCTGTATGGGCCGTAGTTGTGATACACTTTTCTACCACTTGTGGCAGTAATGACAATCTCAAACAACCAGATGAAATCTGGAGCTAATGTTATTGGAGCTAGAGAAGTTTCTTCAGCGCAAAAATTATGACTCAAGTGGTGAAGCTATATTTTAATTTGCACTTACATTTTTTTGACAGGTAACTTAACATATTAATTTAATTTAGTTTATTTTAGCACAACATAACTATTTTCCGTTTATGAGTCCTTCTCATGCATTATATTTGATTAGTACATATTTTTCTAATCAGTAAGTTTGTGAATCTTAGGGCACCTAACGATTCTAGACGATTTCGATTCCCGGGGTGACAATTCGATTCAGAAGCGATTCTTTATTCAAACCGATTTTCGCAATGTATTATTAAGTATAATAATTATAAAAACTTTTCAAAAGAGGTTACAGGTTAGAAAAGGTCCTTCTGGTTCCTTGGAGATGGCCTAAAAACTTACAAAAAAATAAAATAAAGATTCTTAAATAAAAAAACAAATGTTTAAACTTTTTTTTTTTAATTACCGCTTTTTGAAAATTATGACTCGATTAAGAGTTAGGATTAATAAACGAGGATGATTCAATGCAGAATTGATTCTTGATTCAATCTGATTTTCGCAATGTATTATTTAGTATAATAATTATAATGAAACTTTTCAAAAGCTTCTTCTGGTTGCTTGGAGACGGCCTGAAAACCAATTTTTTTTAACTGATTCTAATTTTTTTTTAAATAAAATAAAAAAACATTCTTCCTTTTTTTAAATCAATTTTTGAAAATTATTGATTTAGAATCAGGAAGAATAAGAATCGCTATTTGGATTTGAACTGATTTTTGCAATGTATTATTTGGTATAATAATTAGAATGAAACTTTTAAAAAGTTCCTTCTGGTTGATTGGAGAAGGCCTGAAAACATATTTTTTTAAACCAATTCTTATTTAAAATTTATATATATATTTTTTTTTAAATACATTTTTCAAAAATTATTAATTGATTTAGAATCGGGATGAATAAGAATCACCATTTGGATTTGAACTGATTTACTAATATGCCTGACCTAAGCCTGTTTAAGTGTTAAATGAGTAATAATATTACAAGCTACTTACAGGTTCTCAACTGTCAATAGGTTGTGTATAATCACTAAATACCATTCAAATCCAAAGTCAGATTACAGTCTTAATATTTTAGCTAGCCCCGGGCCCGTCTGTAGTGGAAAAGTGAGGCCCCGAGGTGAAAGCGGTTATCTGTTCTATTTAAGCTCGTCATGAAGGTTTCAACATTTTGATTCTGAGAAATCAACTTCTTCTGAGAAATCATCAACGTGAGCCAAATATGATTTGTTTATGCAAAAAAAAGGAAAGAAAACGCAATTTGTCATTTGTTGCATTTATTTTGGGGTCTTCCCACAGGAGTTTCACATTGGAGGGAAAATTCAAGTAGGTGCCTTTTCTATTTGAGCAGTCGATTGAGGAACATGTCAGTCATCATGCAAGTGCAAACACATCTTACGAATCAATATCAGGCAGGCGACTTCTTCTTCTCCTACGAAAAAAGCAGAAGTGCATAAGCGAAAGTCACTTCCTGTTCATGTTTTCGTGCACAAGGGACTCTTCGCCGAACCGCCACCCGGCTGTCAGAGAGCGCTTCCTCCCGCGCGACAAGTCCACTTGGCCGTCACCGCTCGTTTCTTTCCTGGCAACAATGTTCGGTCTGAGAGAACAGGGAGGTTCTTGTACCGTCCCGCAAAGTCACACGAGACGAGGGAGGAATCGTCAAGAACGACACCACTACCCTGCTCCGTTGTCGTAGGAGCAGACCCTTTCACATCCTGATCCTCCATGATGGTCACAGATCAAACCGAACGTGTTGAATTCACTTTTCTTTTCTTTGACGCACTGCCATCCGGGACAGCAACTATCAATTGTTTTAGTAACCGAGTCATTTCTCTGAATTATTGAATAAAAACACATTTTATAGCCGCAGTGCGACCTTTCGAGATAAAAGTTAAAATGATAATTATTAAAAATGCACATAACGTTGAAAAATGCCCCTTTGCCGCGGAAGCATCACTATGTATGTATTATATTAGGGCTGGGCGATACCATTGTTTTATATTGGTCGATATCCATAATTATTGATATTTTTTATGACCTATAGAAAATAAAGACCAGGAGAAAAACATTTTATATGTAAACATTTCAATACATCTATACTTTTATTTACATATTTTAAATTTTCGGTTCGGTGGCCATGGATGAAGCGCTGGCTGTTCAAAGTCGAGACCGCTCGTCTGTGCATCGGTTGGGGACGTCTCTGCGCTGCTGACCTGTCTCCGCTCAGGATGGTCTCCTGCTGGCCCCACTATGGACTGGACTCTCACTATTATGTTAGATCCACTATGGACTGGACTCTCACTATTATGTTAGATCCACTATGGACTGGACTCTCACAATTATGTTAGATCCACTATGGACTGGACTCTCACAATTATGTTAGATCCACTATGGACTGGACTCTCTCTATTATGTTAGATCCACTATGGACTGGACTCTCACTATTATGTTAGATCCACTATGGACTGGACTCTCACTATTATGTTAGATCCACTATGGACTGGATTCTCACAATATTATGCTAGATCCACTATGGACTGGACTCTCACTATTATGTTTGATCCACTATGGACTGGACTCTCACAATATTATGCTAGATCCACTCGACGTCCATTGCACCGGTCGCCCAGGGGGGGTCCCCACATCTGCGGTCCACTCCAAGGTTTCTCATTGTCCCATTGGGTTGAGTTTTTCCTTGCCCTGATGCGGGATCTGAGCCGAGGATGTTGTTGTGGCTTGTGCAGCTCTTTGAGACACTCGTGATTTAGGGCTATATAAGTAAAAATTGATTGATTGATGATACATACATACATACATATATACATATACAATCTACAATGTAAATAGTCATGAAAATAAAGAAAACGCATTGAAATGAGAAGGTGTGTCCAAACTTTTGGCCTGTACTGTGTGTATGTATGTGTATGTATATATATATATATATATATATATATATATATATATATATATATATATATATATATATATATATATATATATATATATATATATATATATATATATATATATATATATATATATATATATATATATATATATATATATGCATACATACTTATATACACACATACATTATTGTGTATGTACGCTTAAATCGCTACATCAACTTAAGGTCTATTTGTTGATATAAAGTTTACAAAAAAATACATATATTTTACGTCCTTTCGTCAAAAAAAACCCCACCCTGTTTTTAATGGCAAAAACCAAAATTTTTTAAATATATTTGAAAAATATTTCAGGGTGGATTTTTTAATTTGAAGTAATTGGAGCCTTAAATAGGACATTAATTCATAACACTGATTTTAATTCAGTATTAATATTTGAGCAATAAAAAATAAAATAAAACATCTCATTACAATTATTATGGTTCCAAAATACATTTTTAGTACATTTACATGTGTTTATTGTTTAGCTTTTTACTTTTAACACTTAAAATAGATCTGTCGATTAAAAGTTTGTATTACTTTTTAATATTATATTTTGTCCTTTTTGTCAAAGAAAATGTTTTTATGGCAAACACATGTGCAATAATTTCCCCAAAATATATTGTAAGTGTCATATTTGATGTAAAGTAATTGGAGCATTAAATATGTTAATAATTCATAACATTGATTCTGATTCATTATTATTTTTTGAGCAATGAGAGTTTTAAAGAAAAAAACAGTCTGCATGGCAGCTTTGTGTTATTAGGATAAAAATTGAAACTTTTTGTTGTAATATTTCACCTGTTTGCTCTTTTATTCCACTTTATGCGTTTTTAAAATTTTACTAGTATTTTTAGAATGCCATTAAAAAAGGCGAGAAAAAATGGCTCCCAGGCCACACTCTGAACACACCTGGGGCCGTACTTATCAAGCTTCTTAGAGTGCCATTTTACACTTAAGTCCTGAGAATTTGCTAAATTTAGTCCTACTCTCAAACTTAAGAATAAAAGCTTTTTATCAAAGTTCTTAAGTCTAAGAATCACTCCTACTCTCCACGATATTTAAGAGACCTTCAGAGGTGTCTTAAGTGGTTAGGAGTTGCCAGCAGGGGATGGCACTGAGGCGAGAGTGACGTGCGCGAACGTTCAGGGAACGGAACAATGTTTTGTTTTTTTTTGATGACGAGCAGCTGATCAAACGGTATCGTTTAGACAGAGCGGATATTATTTTTGTCACAGATTTAATACTTTTCGATTCCTTGTTGATTTCTGCATGTGTCTGCAGTGGGCTAGTATATATAGAGCCACCCACACCAGTTTCAAATGAGTTGCCTAATTAATGAATTGGAAAGAAAATGTTATGACAGTAGCGTATGTGTGTGGCCGTGAGGTGAGTGACGTCAGTGAGTGTGTGGGCGATAGAAGAGAGGGAGCGGTAGCGTGAGTGCCGGCGCGGACTAGTTTGTTTTGTATTATTTTGTAGTTTATTGTCAAAATATACACTCCCATTGTCCACTTAAATATTTCCAAGATATTTGTTTATTCTTAGACAACGGATTCCCTTCCGTGATTGGTCATTTCTATGGACACAGAAATGACGTCACCTAAAATTCCGTTTACGGCACATAGTAATGTCGTAATTCAGCTCTGAGTGTGACACTTAAGATTCAGTCCTACACTTCGCTGAAAGTGTGAGTAAGACGCTTGATAACTAACTTTTAAGTGCAGCTTTCAGCGAAGAATTTATTTACTCTTAAATCAACTCTTAGCAGACTTCTTAGGAGTAATTCTAAGAAGCTTGATAAGTACGGCCCCTGATCTACAGGCACCATTGGTAATTGCCGTGCTGAGTGACTTCCACGTGATACAGAATCTAAAGACAGGCGAGCGATGGTGGTGACGGCGGCAGCTGCAGGCAGCCATGTTGTGATCACAGACGATGAGGCGTGTGCACGTGGTGACAAGAAGCCGACCTGAGCTCCTGTCCGCACGAATCAGCGAGTGCGCTCTTGCAGAAAAGTCTGTCCTCCCTGGTGGACGTCTCCTCCCTCCCCCCACCTGCTCTATTGCTATTGTTCCTAAATGTCACCGGCGTACTTTGCTACACTTCCCACAACTGCAGCGCCTCCACGCTGACGGACAGGCCGCCGCTGGGCGTTAATGTCAACAGAGTGGGAAGTGTCTTAATACTGCAAATTTCATTCCTACAGGAAGCCATTCCAAGCAGGAATCATTATTATTATTATCTTTATTATTATTATTATTGGTATTATTTTCATTATTGTTATTAACATTATTATTATCATTGTTGTTATTATCATTATTATAATAATTATTATTATGTGTATTATTATTATCATTTTGTATTATTAATATTATCATTACTATTATTATCATTATTACATTATTATTATTATCATCATTATTATTATCAACATTATTGATATCATTATCAATATTATTATTATTATCACCATTATCATTATCATTATTATGATTATCATTATTATTGTTGTTATCATTATCATCATCATCATCATCATTATTAGTTGTAGTAGTAGTATCATTATTAGTATTAGTATCATTACTATTACTTTTAAATTATTCTCACTATTATTATTATTAGTATTATTATCATTATCAATTTGTATTATTATTATTAATACTCTCATTATTATTATTATTATCATCATCATCACTATCAATATTATCATCATTATTATTATTATTATTATTATCCTCATTATTGATATTGTCCGATATCAGCACAAAAAAAACCAAGTATCTTTTAACATCCTCCAATAAATACAAAATTGTATTTTACTAAAGTCATTTACAAAAGGTAAACATGCTAGGCTATAGGTTAAGGAGCTAGCGGTTACACATCAGCTAAGCACACAAGAGCATACAAGCTACACATAGGTCATAATCTTTGAACAATAAAACAGCACATTTGTCAATATAAACAAATATCAAATAATTATAGTAGCATATTACTTACACATACAAAGTCTCCAAGGCAGAAAGTATCCAGTAACAACCGTGTCCGCATCATTCAACTTACTGCATCATGAACTTAACTTCATGGATTATTGTGACATTTGGCTAAACTTCAACTTAAAGACAGCACAAGTCCATTCCAGACGGTTAATAATAAATAAGACAGTGTTTTTTTATACCTAAAATTGTTCTCTGCTTGATCCATTTCACTTGATCAAACCTTTTCTAACATTCCACACTACTAAATGATAAATATATGAATGATTTGTGCTGACGTAGCAGTCGTGCACTCACTCTTTCTGCCGTGTTGTGTTTTTCTTCTTGTTCCGAGGCGAGCGTGCTGACTACAGAGTTAAAAACCCCGGGCTATCAAATCGATAGCCAGCAATGGTCACGAATGTGTGAGGGAGGGAGGTTTACCAACGCAAATGTTAAGCTCCTTTACACTAAATACCAGATGGGAGGGGAGAGAGCATTTGACGCAACAACAGTTTAGACAATGGTTCACTGTTAAACCAGCAAGGAGAAGGTAGAAGAGATTCTTTCGCAGTGAGTCAACGCGGACAAGGTCATTCTCTGGTCAGAACGTGCTTTTCACAGTAAAACTTCAGTTTGGGATGGGCATTAATGTTTTCCATCACAGAATCGGTCCCACGTAAATTGAATCTTTGACAAATCGAACAGACTAGTTTGTCACATTTGATGTTTGGCCGCACGATATCCGAGACGATGTACGAAAACGACGGGGAAAGTTTTCGTCGAAAATCCAATCGTACAAAAACAAAGGCTCCAGTGTACTTTTAGAAGTTCCTTTTCTCTGACTTGTGTGCTATGATTTGCTGCGATGTGCAAACCAGCTAAAGCCTTTATTAGCGTCTTTGAACTTTCAGATAGCAGGGTTAAGATGACAGGTTTCCTATTTTTTCCTGATTTTTTTTCTCTCGCCTTTTTTCATCTTGGAGTTACCTACCAAGACCATCTATGCACCCAACACCTTATTTTATTCTTCATATGACCCCATTCGTCCCAATTCAGCTGACACATGAAACGTGACAAGTTGGGGTGTGCACTATCCACTTTAGACACTACACGGCAGTAGAGTGTTGAATATGTTAAAATGTGTTTTGTGGCAATTCCAGTTCCTATGTAGAGTGGCGCTTTCCATCATTTTCAGCAGAGTGCATTGCAAAACGATTAACCCCTCGCCCCCTCTTCCTCTCACGCGAGATCCACCCAGTAACGGGGCCGTATGAATCCCTTCCCTACTGTAATAGTGCACAACTACTCAAAACTAAGGCGAGATTCTCTGTGACTCCTCAGTTTTAGTTCCTTGTATCTTGGTGGTGAGTTCAAGTGCAGCTACCAGCAGTCAGTGTTGCAGAGTGTGCACATGCACGCTCACATGCACCGAGGCGACACAGCGACTAACGCAACATGACCACAACATGAACCTTTACACACCTGACTAGTTTTTACACTGCTAAACGAGCTGAATGCGCTGCGGGGAACAATTATGTTCATTTGCATAAACACCTTCTTCTCTGGCTAAACAACACTGGCAACGCCACCGACTTGACTCAGCGTCATGTGACCCAACTTGCTTTACACTTATCATCCAGGGGTCAAACTCTGCCGTTCCATTTTTTTATGGATTTGAATAACCCTCCACACCATGACAGTAGCCGTGATGTGACGTTCACCAACGAATCGAGTCTTTTGAACGGCTCTTTTAGGTGAACGAGAAGAACCCATTAGCACTTTGGGAGCTGTTTCTATTTTATTTTTATACATTTTTTATTCACACGCAGACACAATGTCACCAGAATGGCAACTGAACTGAAAAAATATTTTTTAAAATGATTTTATTTTGTCTTTTTATTTATTTTCAATACATTTTTTTGTTGTTTCATTTTGTTGTTTTATTTAGTTACATTTTTATTTGAATTTAAATTTTTGTATAACTTTTTTGAGAAGCTGTTTTTATTACACGCAGACACAATGTTACCTGAATGGCCACTGAACTAAAAAAAAAATGTATTTTATATTTTAAATTTATTTTCAAATCATTTTTTTATTAGTTTTTTCAGTTTATTTTTGTTTTATTTAGTTACATTTTTATTAGAATTTAAAATTTTTTAATTTTTTTTTATTACTTTCTTTGGGAGCTGTTTTTTTTCACACGCAGACACAATGTCACCCGAATGGCAACTGAACTAAAAAATTATTGTTTTAAAATATTTTATTTAACATTTGTATATATTTTTAAATTTGTTTTTAGTTGCTACAGTTTATTTATTTTAGTTTTAATTAGTTTTAATAATTTAATAAAACATTTTTATTTGAATTTCATTTGTGTAACTTTTTTGGGGAGCTGTTTTTATTCACACGCAGACACAATGTTAGCAAATGGCCACTGAACTAAAAAATCATTTTATAGATTTTACTTATTTTCAAATAATTTTTTTCATTGTTTCAGTTTATATATTTTATTTTTATTTAGTCACATTTTTATTTGAATTTTATTTGTTATTACTTTTTTGGGAGTTTTTTATATTCACACGCAACACAATGTCACCCGAACTGCAACTGAACTAAAAAATATATATATAAAAAAAATAATTAAATATTGTTTTGTATTTTTATTTATTTACAAAATTTTTTGTTTCAGTTTTTTGTTTTATTTAGTTACATTTTTATTTGAATTTCATTTTTTTAATTTCTTTTTTGGGAAGCTGTTTTTATTCACACGCAGACACAATGTCATACAAATGGCCACTGAACTAAAAAATTACTTTATTTTCAAATCATTTGTTTAGTTATTTGTTTATTTTAGTTTTATTTAGTTGCAAAAACTTCATAAAATTACACAATATATATATATATTTTAGAACAATAAACAATAATTACAGTGAATGTCATATAAGAAAAAAAATATATAAAATGAAGTAAGTACAGGAAAAATAAACACTCCCATCTCTATACTCGTATGCATAAACGTAGATACACAGAGAATCATACTAATTGTAATTGTACAGCATATCATACTTATCATTTGTTATTATTGAATTCACTTTCATGGTTTATTGTTCTGATGTAGGTCAAACATACACACTAGTTGGGTAGTACAATTTTACAAATTTACATTTTCTATTATGTACTTTTTTTTTTAAAAAATCTAATTTCATTTACACTTTTATACTACATATAAAAATTATATGTTTACTTGTTTTGTGTATTGTTTTCTATCTTATTAAAATGCTGGAGTTATTTAGGTTAGGGGAAAATTCAAAATAGTGATATCACAGTTAAAGCATGGGAATATGGGACCACTCTAAGGACTTGATTGATTGACTGAAACTTTTATTTGTAGATTGCATAGTAGAGTCCATATTCCGTACAATTGACCACTAAATGGTAACACCCGAATACGTTTTTCAACTTGTTTAAGTCGGGGTCCATGTTAATCAATTTATGGACTATTTACATTTATTTTTAAATGCATTCAAATATTGCCAGTTTTCAGAATAATTCTTAATACAGTAATATTTGTGAAAATTTAAATTATACTGAGCCACATTTTATATTCTAACAGCTACCAGTGTTTGCAGGTTTTTAAAGAAACAGTTCTAAATTCCACCTTTAGCAAGTTAGCATAGCATGTAGCTTGAACAGGGCTAATCTTGCTCACTATCTTGTTTGTTACTTTAAAAAAAACAGAACACACTTACTCACCTGCGTCATCCTAAAACGTCATCTTACTCTTTGGCGTGAAATGAAGAAGACCATTTAAAGAACAACATTGTTTTCACCGACTCATGCTAGGTCCCGAAGCTAAGCTAAGATAGCTTGTAGCTTAGCACGCATTGGCGAGAACGCTTCAGCCTCACGGTCTGTTGGCAGAATTACAACAAACAAAAGTGAATATTCTTCTGAGCAGGTCTGTCGATAACATAACAATTCTAATAGTTAAACAAAAATAACATAGCGCAAACCATTAGGGACAAGTTTGGGGAGCTTTTGACAAGGTGGGCGAGGCCAACTTCAACCAGGTGCTCTGATGAGTTCAACAGCTCCGCCCCCTCCATGCACCCATATATGGACTTTCCATATGGCCACATCATTAGGTACACCAACTGCTGAGGGTCCAGTGCAAAGATGCGCGTAAACACACAAGAAAGTTACTGTCAGACATGTTTTATTGACCACCGTGTTCACCAGGAGGATGTTCCCCTTCCTGAGCTTCAACATCAGCGCTCTGGACCCCTCCGCCCACTATAACGTCTACGTGGACGTGGTTCTGGCGGACCAGCACCACTGGCGCTACCAGGGGGGGAAGTGGGTGCAGTGTGGCAAAGCGGAGGGCAACATGCCAGGTAATGTTGACATTGTGACATACACTCCTACATACATACATACGTCATACCTTCCCTTTTGTCAACGCGGCGCAGGAAACAGGACGTACGTGCACCCCGACTCGCCCAACACGGGCGCACATTGGATGAGACAGGAAGTGTCCTTCAGCAAACTCAAGCTGACCAACAACAAAGGCAGCACCAACAACGTGGCACAGGTACGTTGTGTCTTTTTTTTATGTCTATGATAATATAAACGTGGCACAGGTGAGTTTTGTCTTTTTTTATGTCCATGATAATATAAACGTGGCACAGGTGCGTTATGTCTTTTTTATGTCCATGATAATATAAACTTGACACAGGTTTGTTATGTCTTTATTTATGTCTATGATTATATAAACGTGGCACAGGTGCGTTGTCTTTATGTCTATGATAATATAAACGTGACACAGATGCTTTATGTCTTTGTGTATGATAATATAAACGGGGCACAGGTGCGTTATGTCTTTATTTATGTCTATGATAATATAAACGTGACACAGGTGCGTTATGTCTTTATGTCTATGATAATATAAACTTGACAAAGGTTTATGTCTTTATTTATGTCTATGATAATATAAACGTGACACAGGTGCGTTATGTCTTTTTTTATGTCTATGATAATATAAACGTGGCACAGGTGAGTTTTGTCTTTTTTTAATGTCCATGATAATATAAACGTGGCACAGGTGCGTTATGTCTTTTTTATGTCCATGATAATATAAACTTGACACAGGTTTGTTATGTCTTTATTTATGTCTATGATTATATAAACGTGGCACAGGTGCGTTGTCTTTATGTCTATGATAATACAGACGTGACACAGATGCTTTATGTCTTTGTGTATGATAATATAAACGGGGCACAGGTGCGTTATGTCTTTATTTATGTCTATGATAATATAAACGTGACACAGGTGCGTTATGTCTTTATGTCAATGATAATATAAACTTGACACAGGTTTATGTCTTTATTTATGTCTATGATAATATAAACGTGACACAGGTGCGTTATGTCTTTTTTTATGTCTATGATAATATAAACGTGGCACAGGTGCGTTATGTCTTTTTTTATGTCTATGATAATATAAACGTGGCACAGGTACTTTTTGTCTTTATTTATGTCTATGATAATATAAACTTGACACAGGTGCGTTTTGTCTTTATGTCTATGATAATATAAACGTGACACAGGTGCGTTTTGTCTTTATGTCTATGATAATATAAACTTGACACAGGTGCGTTTTGTCTTTATGTCTATGATAATATAAACGTGACACAGGTGCGTTTTGTCTTTATTTCTGTCTACGATAATATAAACGTGGCACAGGTGCGTTATGTCTTATTTTCTTTCTTTGATAATATAAACGTGACACAGGTGCGTTATGTCTTTATTTATGTCTATGATAATATAATGTGACACAGGTGCGTTATGTTTTTATTTATGTCTATGATAATATAAACGTGGCACAGGTGCTTTATGTCTTCATTTCTTTCTATGATAATATAAACTTGACACAGGTGCGTTTTGTCTTTATGTCTATGATAATATAAACGTGACACAGGTGCGTTTTGTCTTTATTTCTGTGTATGATAATATAAACGTGGCACAGGTGCGTTATGTCTTTATTTATTTCTATGATAATATAAAAATGACACAGGTGCATTATGTCTTTATTTATGTCTATGATAATATAATGTGACACAGGTGCGTTATGTCTTTATTTATGTCTATGATAATATAAACGTGGCACAGGTGCTTTATGTAAGGCTGAAACGACGCGTCGACGTAGTCGACGTCATCAGTTACGTAAATACGTCGACGCCGTTTTTGTGCGTCGACGCGTCGCATATTTACGTCACACTACCGTCATGGCGAAGCGCAAAGCAGACGATCAAAGCAGACGATGCGAGCGGTGCGAGCGAGGGGGGAAAAGCATGCCAAAAGTGGTCAAAAGTGTGGGAGTATTTCAATAAACGGCCTAATAATGTTGTTGTATGCACACTGTGTCGAGCGGAAATGGCCTATCATAGCAGCACAACGGCTATGAACGAACATTTGAAAAGAAAACCATCAACTAGTCAATCGTCCGCGCGAGCATACGTTGTCATCATTACACAAAAACATGAATGTGTCATTTGTATCTGCTAGGGGTGTAACGGTACGTGTTTTGTATTGAACCGTTTCGGTACGGGGCTTTCGGTTCGGTACGGGGGTGTACCGAACGAGTTTCTAAGCTAAAGCTAACTTTAGCTGCTAAAGTCTTAACAAGCTGCTTCGCTCCTCTGCCTCTGTCTCAGCACGCAGCATTGTCCCACCCACACAACCATCTGATTGGTACACACGCCGCATTGTCCCACCCACACAACCATCTGATTGGTACACACGAAGCATTATCAGCCAATCAGCAGTGTGTATTCAGAGCACATGTAGTCACCGCTTCAGCGTGGAGCAGATAGGTGTTTAGCAGGTGAGCATCAGGCAGCGGACTCTCCCCAAATGATAATAAACACCTCCCAGTCAACTACTAGTAACATCACTATGAGCCCGTTGACCTTCTAGAAACTTAAACTGCAGCTCAGCTCACTCGCAGTCCTGGCTTGAGGTGAAGGCTAATTACCTCTCAGTTCCAGCCACATCGACCCCTTTTGAGCGCCTATTTTCAGCTGCTGGGAATATTGTAAACAAGAAAAGAACCAGAGCATGTACACATGCTAACCTTTCTTCATTACAACTGTTAGTCACTCACTGGAATGAGTAGAATTGGTTATTGTGTACTGTGTTGGACTGGATGTTTATTTTGCACATTTTAAAAGCAATGCTTAATGTTTACAGTGCTCCAGAATATTTAGATTGGCACTTTTTTGTATTGGATGTTTATCTTTATTTTTGCACATTTTAGCAAATAAGCAATACTTTCACTTTTGTTGAAATGTTTACACTGTTGTTACAGAATATTTCGTTTTGCACTTTTTTGTATTGGATGTTTATCTTTATTTTTGCACATTTTAAAGCAAAATAAGCAATACTTTTACTTTTGAAATGCTTATACTATTGCAGAATATTAAGATTTGCACTGGATGTTGACTTTTATATTTGCACATTAAAAAGCAAATAAGCTACTTTTAATTTTGTTAAATGTTAAAAGTTTTAAATGTTTACATTGTTACAGAATATTTAGTCATGTTGTTGTCAATGTTGACTGAGTGGCCATACTTCTTTTTTTTGTAAATAAAAGCCATGCCTTTTGAAAAAACGGGCCTACATTTATTTTTTCATCTTCATTTTGAATTAAAAAATAATCGGTAAAAGGAAAAATAATCTATAGATTAATCGAAAAATAATCTATAGATTAATCGATTAATAGAAAAAAATAATCTATAGATTAATCGATAGAAAAATAATCGTTAGCTGCAGCCTTAGCTTTATGTCTTTATTTCTTTCTTTGATAATATAAACGTGGCACAGGTGCTTTATGTCTTTATTTATTTCTATGATAATATAAACGTGACACGGGTGCGTTTTGTCTTTATTTATGTCTATGATAATATAAACTTGACACAGGTGCGTTTTGTCTTTATTTATGTCTATGATAATATAAACTTGACACAGGTGCGTTTTGTCTTTATGTCTATGATAATATAAACGTGACACAGGTGCGTTTTGTCTTTATTTATGTCTATGATAATATAAACTTGACACAGGTGCGTTTTGTCTTTATTTATGTCTATGATAATATAAACTTGACACAGGTGCGCTTTGTCTTTATGTCTATGATAATATAAACGTGACACAGGTGCGTTTTGTCTTTATTTATGTCTATGATAATATAAACTTGACACAGGTGCGTTTTGTCTTTATTTATGTCTATGATAATATAAACTTGACACAGGTGCGCTTTGTCTTTATGTCTATGATAATATAAACGTGACACAGGTGCGTTTGGTCTATTTCTGTCTATGATAATATAAACGTGGCACAGGTGCGTTATGTCTTTATTTATTTCTATGATAATATAAAAATGACACAGGTGCGTTATGTCTTTATTTATGTCTATGATAATATAATGTGACACAGGTGCATTATGTCTTTATTTATGTCTATGATAATATAAACGTGGCACAGGAGCTTTATGTCTTTATTTGTCTATGATAATATAATGTGACACAGGTGCGTTTTGTCTTTATTTATGTCTATGATAATATAAACTTGACACGGGTGCGTTTTATCTTTATTTATGTCAATCAATTATCAATGTTTATTTATATAGCCCTAAATCACAAAAGTCTCAAAGGGCTGCACAAGCCACAACGACATCCTGTCAATAATAATATAAACTTGACACATGTGCGTTTTGTCTTTATGTCTATGATAATATAAACGTGACACAGGTGCGATATGTCTTTATTTCTGTCTATGTCATAGACAGAAAGCACCTGTGTCACGTTTATTTTATTATAGACATACAGATATAACGCATCTGTGTCACGTTTATATCATCATAGACTCTATGATGACACCCATAATTATTTTTGTTTGGTTTTATTTTTTGAAAAATACTTTTTTGTTTTGTTTTTTCCCTCTTTTTTTATTAAACATGTCAGAAAAAATATTTACAATACACTGCAATAAATTTAATTTTTATTTAATTTTCTTTTTTTTTTCCATTTCATTTTCATAATATTCTATCTTATTTGTATATTTACATTAATATATAAGGAGCATAGTTAGCCCCTTGCACTTTGACCCCACTCAATTTATTTTAATTATATTATATTTTTATTTTCCTCCAGCACCCCCCGCGACTCCAAAAGGGAAAAGTTGTAGAAAATGGATGGATGGATATTTTTATTTTCGTTCGACTTTTTATAATCCTACTGTATCTTATTTGTATATCTACGATAATATAAAAGTAGCACAGGTAGTAACCTGCACTTTGACCCCGGATTCTTTTTTTTAACTTTTATTATTTATATTTTTCATTTTATTTAAAATATTTTTTATCTCATTTTAATATCTATGATATTACAAGTAATACTTTATTATATATATTTATTTTATTTTAATCATATTTTATCGGATTTTCATACCTTTTTAATATAAAAGTAGCAGAGCTAACACACTTTGACACCCATAATTAATCTTTTAGTTATATTCTTAGGAATTATTATTAAAAAATTGTTATTAAACTTGTCAGAAATAACTACTTACAATACAATAAATTTTTATTAAATGTTCATAATATTTGGTATATCTACGATAATATAAAAGTAGTACAGGTAGCCCCATGCACTTTGACCCCAGTCAATTTATTTTAAATTTAAATGTTTTTTATTTTATTTTCATAATTGTAAAAATAAATATATTTTATCTTATTTGTATATCTACGATAATAATAGTATTTTTTTTAATGTTGATGATAAAATTAGAAATTACTTTATTTTGTTAACTATGTAAAAATATAGATAGTTTTTTTGGAAGATAATAAATTATGTAAAACCTACAAACTATTTGTGGTGGTGCGTAGAAATAGAAATGAATCTACTTCTGCTCATTTATTTTTATTGTTTTTTAAAAAGGTCAAAAACAAAGTGGAGCCCCCAGTGAGTGCTTCCATGCTGAGGAGGGGCCCACCGCTGCTCGTTGAGAAGAGCGACACATGCTTTCATATCGGTCGCCAAAAGCTTCACGTTTTCAAAAAGACCAGAAGAAGTTGCTTTTGAAAAAGAGAACCGCTAAATATAGCAACTAAGTGGCTAAGTTAGCAACACTGATGCCTCCTGCTTGGTCTTCTTATACTCTGGCCGAGCAGATGTTTCATGTATGCTATGTGTGGTGTAATCGCCTGATCTTGCGTTGTTGCAGATGATCGTGCTTCAGTCGCTGCACAAATATCAGCCTCGTCTTCACGTGGTGGAGGCCAAGGAGGACGGCTCGGAGGACGCCTTCCAGCCGTCCAAAGCTCAAAGCTTTGTCTTCCCCGAGACGCAGTTCATCGCCGTCACCGCCTACCAGAACGCAGACGTGCGTGGACGCGCATGTGATGATGATGATGATTGTTTCTCTTAATTATACTGAAATGTGATTGTGTTTGTGCAGATCACGCAGTTGAAGATCGACCACAACCCCTTCGCCAAGGGTTTCCGGGACAGCTACGACACGTAAGAAAACATCAGCCGCGTCTTCTGAGAGCGACGTGTGTGTCTGTTTGATAAGATGAACCTCTGATAATATTCCTCTTTTCATCGCGGTCAAAGATGACACAATCTACTCAAACTGTTTTTACACTCAAAACC
>NC_084738.1:57382979-57432979 GCF_033978785.1 Entelurus aequoreus | reverse complement strand
CAACACACACCTGCGACCGCCGCCTCGGAAACATCTGGATTGTTTAAAAAAAACTAAACATGGGCATATCTTGACAAGAGCCTGCAGGCCTTGTCTCCTCTTCTTCTCCTCTTCCGCCGTCAAACAACCTCTTTTCTCACCCTCTCCTCCTCCTCGCACCCGCCGTTCACCTGGCGCCCGCTGGTGGCGGCGCAGAGTACTGCAGGCTTGATTTTCTCACTCAAATGAATGCATTTTTCATCTTCACTGCTAAACGAAGGAACATATGCAAACTTCCAACAGCTAAAATAATAGCAAAGCCCTTGAATCTCAACAAAATTATTTAGCTTTTATAAAACATACAGAGCGGAGCTGTTGGTTGTGACGGTTACCAAGACGAGCGCCAAAGCACGGGTGTCCAAAACACTGTTCGTAGCTCAATTTTTAACGGCCCGCGGCACAATCGTTAGCATTCTAATATTAGCGTGTTAGCTTTTTCGCTAACAGTCATATTTGGTCTTTTGGTGCATGCTAATGTTAGCATGCTAGCATTTAAAAATGTAGTTCATTTTGCTCATATCCTTGTTACTTGATGCTATCTGGCCAGCGTGCTAACTGTTAGGTACACACCTGAGAGTAATATATTACGGTACTTGATACATGCTAACTTTAGCATGCTAGCATTTAAAAATTCAGGTACACACCTGAGAGTAATTTGGTGCTTAATGCATGCTAACATTTGCATGGTAGCATTTTAAACAAATTGTTCAGGTTCACACCTCGGAGTAATATATTTTGGTACTTGACACATGTTATAGTAAGCGTTTTAGCATGCTAACTTTAAAATGCTAGCTTTTTAAGCTAATTCAGCAGGTATACAACTCATGTTTCATAGATTCGGATATTTCGCTAATGCCAATTGTAAGCATGTTAGCATAGTACTGTTAGCATGCCAGCTTTTTTAGTTCATTTTGCGCATATACTTGTTACTTGATGCTATCTGCTATCAGCGTGCTAACTGTTAGGTACACACCTGAGAGTAAAACATTACGGTACTTGACACATGTTACAGGTAGCGTTTTAGGATGTTAACTTTAACATGGAAGCTTTTGCAGCTAATTTAGTAGGTATACACCTCAGTCGTATTTTTGCACTTGATGCATGCTAACGTTAGCATGTCAGCATTTTAAACACATTTTTCAGGTACACACCTCGGAGTAAAATATTATGGTACTTGACGCATCTTACAATTAGCCATTTAGCATGCTAACATTAGCATACTTGCTTTATTAGCTAATTTTGTAGGTATACACCTCAGTCATGTGTTGGTACTTGATGCATGCTAAACAACATTTTCCGGTACACACCTCAGAGTAATATTATGGTACTTGACGCATGCTACAGTTAGCATTTTAACATGCGAACATTAACATGCAAGCTATGCATGCTAATGTTAGCATGGTAGCATTAAAAAAAAAAAATTCAGGTATACACCTCAGTAATATATTATGGTACTTGACGCATGTTACAGATAGCATTTTTGCATGCTAACATTAGCATACTAGCTTTATTAGCTAATTTTGTAGGTATACACCTCAGCGATGTGTTGGTACTTGATGCATGCTAACGTTAGCATGCCAGCATGTTAAACAACATTTTCCGATACACACCTCAGAGTAATATAGTATGGTACTTGATGCATGTTACAGTTAGCATTTAAACATTCTAACATTAGCATGCTAGCTTTATTTGCTAAATTTATAGCTACAAACCTCAGTCATATTTTGGTACTTAATGCATGCTAACATTAGCGTGCTAGCATTTTAAACAAATCAGGTACAGACCTCAGAGTAATATATTATGCTACTTGACGCATGTTACAGTTAGCATTTTAGCATGCTAACATTAGCATACTAGCTTTATTAGCTAATTTTGTAGGTATACACCTCAGCCATGTGTTGGTACTTGATGCATGCTAACGTTAGCATGCCAGCATTTTAAACAACATTTTCTGATACACACCTCAGAGTAATATAGTATGGTACTTTATGCATGTTACAGTTAGCATTTAAACATGCTAGCTTTATTTGCTAATTTTATAGCCATAAACCTCAGTCATATTTTGGTACTTAATGCATGCTAACATTAGCGTGCTAGCATTTTAAACAAATCAGGTACAGACCTCAGAGTAATATATTATGCTACTTGACGCATGTTACAGTTAGCAATTTCGCATGCTAACATTAGCATACTACCTTTATTAGCTAATTTTGTAGGTATACACCTCAGCCGTGTGTTGGTACTTAATGCATGCTAACATTTGCATGGTAGAATTTTAAACAAATTGTTCAGGTTCACACCTCAGAGTAATATATTTTGCTACTTGACACATGTTATAGTTAGCGTTTTAGCATGCTAACTTTTAAATGCTAGCTTTTTTTTAATCTAATTCAGCAGGTATACAAATCAGTGTCATATATTTTGATATTTCACTAATGCCAATTGTAAGCATGTTAGCATAGTATTGTTAGCATGCTAGCTTTTTTTGTTCATTTTGCTCATATCCTTGTTACTTGATGCTATCTGGCCAGCGTGCCAACTGTTAGCATTTCAGTTTGGCTTTGGCTCGTCAGCATTCATGCAAAATTTATATCGAAATGGCATTTACTAGTTCTTTGAAAAAAATCCATAGATTGGATGTAAAAACTACCAAAATGGCCACCGCATCCTTTTCCAGTGGAAAAAGTTTGGTGCAACCATGCGCTAAAGGTTAAAGATGGAAGGACCGTTACTTCCACGGTGCGTTTGAGGTCTGTAGGAGACACAAACGTTGCATGAGGGGCCTCGCTCTTCTTCTGTGGTCTCAAACTAAAGTGGGTCATTCGCACACCTGGAAGCCAAAAAGCCGCTGTCACCGCCATGAACAGGATGTGGGAAGTGACCACGCAGACACCATTTGTGGGGGGGGGGGGGGGGGGCAGTCAGCATGGCCACTAACGACCCGTGACATCATGGTCAGGTCAAAGGGTCACTGTGCTAAACTAGTAGCATTAGCAGAATAGTCGCTCATAAGGCCCACTCTGACATGATGAGCTGTTCCTTTAAGAAATCTGTCTTCATATTCAAAGTTGAAACTAAAAGATCATTTTAACGACAAAAAGGTTTTTTAGGAAATTAATTAAGAAACATTGTCCATATTTGAAGAGCATTTAGCAATTAATTAGCATAATCCAGGGGCGTCCAAACTTTTTCCACTGAGAGCCGCACACTGAAAAATGAAAGCATGCGGAAAACCAATACAACATAGACATCTTATAAGTAGACGCAGCATTGACTGCTGTGACGCGAGAAATTTGGCCGCCATCTTGAAGTGGTGATGAGGAGCCTAAACTGACAGTTGACAGGTAGAAAACAAAGATGGTGTTCAGCGTTTTCCTGCTCAACTGAGCGGACTGTTGAAAATAGGAATCGGGGAACTACTTTTCACAAGTAAGATTTAACATTAACGTATGTATTGACGTTGTATTTTGTGAAAAGAATATTACCACAGAGTTGAGGAACAAACACCATGCTTGATGGAAAACCTCAAGTTTAGTCGCACGCCATTTGCGTTCCAGCTTTCTACATGATAATTTCTGGGCTTTAGTTTCTTCTGTAAACCATGGGGTACGCCTTTTAGGGGCCCTTTTTAGCTTTAGCGGTGCTACAATATCAATGGTGTCGCGCAGGGCGTCATTAAAGTTGTTAGTGAGGTTATCAATAGAGCCCACATAATTTGGGAATGGTGCCATTACCGAAGGCAGTAGGTCAGTAAGAGTCGTCGTTGTGGCAGCATTAATGTTGCGGCTGCTATAGTAGTTATTATTATTATTATTAGTTTGTTGACAATGAGTAAGAACTTCGAATTTTATAAGGTAATGGTCGGACATTACTTTAGTGTACGGGAGTATCGTAACTTTAGAGGTGGTGACACCCCTGACAAGCACTAGATCTATCGTATTACCGTTGCGATGCGTGGGTTCATTTATTATTTGTGTAAGACCACAGCTATCAATTATGGTTTGGAGCGCCACGCACTGAGGGTCCGATGGGGTATTCATATGGATATTAAAGTCCCCCATTATGATTATATTGTCGGCGTGCGTCACTAGATCGGCAACAAACTCTGAGAATTCACTGATGAAGTCCGAATAGGGCCCAGGGGGGCGGTAGATAACAGCCAGGTGGAGAGGCAGCGGTGTGACAAACCTCAAAGTGAGCACCTCAAACGAGTTATATTTATTATTTAGGTTAGGTGTAAGATTATAGTTTTCATTGTATATTAGTGCGACACCCCCTCCCCTTTTAAGAGGTCTGGCAACATGTGTATTGGTATAGCCAGGAGGAGATGCTTCATTTAGCGCAAAAAAATCGTCTGGTTTGAGCCAGGTCTCGGCGAGACCAACGACGTCAAGTTTGTTGTCTCTAATGACTTCATTAACTAATAGCGTTTTGGAAGATAATGATCTTATGTTTAAAAAGCCCATATTATAGGTAGTGGGCTGTTTTGAGGATTGTTTGTTGAAATTATCCGAAGTAGCAATATTAATAATGTTGCGTTTATTATGCGTATTGCACTTTAAATAGTTTCGACCATATCTAAGAATTGATACGACGGGGATATTCAGATTGTTTGCTTGATGTTGCGATAAACTGAACGCATCATAGTTAGCTACCTCGGTACAATGTATGTCTGCCTCTGACACGGTCACAAAAGAAAAAACATTATGTGAGTTGTGTTTTATTCTAAGAGAATTGCTATGTGTGCAGGGATTATCCAGCCTGACGCCGGCTAGTTGTAGTTTAAATGGCTTCTTACCCGGAGACTCCACGTTTCTTTGGTTAGCTTTTCTCGTTGTTGTTAGCCCAGCTTGGCATCCCCGCTTCTGCTTCCGCTCGCACCGCCTATGTCGTCTCCATTGGCGGTCACCGCTAGCACTTGACTCTGCTGCTACAAAGGCCGCTCGATGTAGCCCACGAAGTATTCCCATGCTAGCGAGGAGGTCCACCGTACATGCATCTTTCAGTCTATAACGACCCGATCCATCCACATCCAGAATTGTCTGTCGGTCATATGTGATCACAGAGTGTTCACGCTTTGAGCCAGCCATGAAATTGACAGAAATGACGGGTGTTTTTGCCAAATCGCTCTACACTCCCAAGAGCGTTAGCAGAGCCGCTGCATTCTCATGCGATGCGCCACCACAAGAATAAAACACGCCAAAACATGTGTCCTTTATCATAGCTACACGTATGACAAAAAAGCGTGTGAAAATCAGTGGTATTCAGTGAGGTAAGATGAATTAAATGCGCTGACAGTAATTGCTCCTGCCAAATGAATTGCACTGAGTGGAACGGATCCCCACTCCAAGATGGCGGCCCCGCGTCTCGTCAGCGCCAGTAGGCAGTAGCGCTCAATGCTACGTCTACTTATAAGATGTCTATGTGTATACAATATACTTATATTTTTTACTTTTGGGAACCGGGGAAAAATAAGTCGTGCATTTTTTTTAATGCTTAAATCTCTCTATCAACTTTAGGTCTGTTTGTTGATACAGGAAAAAAATAATAATAACAATAAAAGCATGTTTTTTATGGCAAAAAACAACAAAATATGCAATATATTCCCCCCCAAAAAAATTAATAGTGGAATATCTGATTGAAGTAATTAGAGCCCTAAATAAGTCATTATTATTTTTGAAGTAATCCATCCATCCATTTTCTACCGCTTGTCCCTTTGGGGTCACGGGGGGTGCTGGAGCCTATCTCAGCTGCACTCGGACAAGTCGCCACCTCATCGCAGGTCCAACACAGACAGACAACATTCACTCTCACATTCACACACTAGGGCCAATTTAGTGTTGCCAATCAACCTATCCCCAGGTGCATGTCTTTTTCAAGTAATGAAAAAAAAATCACACTAAAGGTCTCGGGGACCAAAAAGGGTCCAAGGCTCATTAAAATTTTTTTAAATAAGTCAATTTTTTTCTTCAACACTTAAGTGTCGAGATCAAGCTCAGATATTTCTGTTGGTGATATAATTGTATTGTTTTTTTGTTTGTTTGTTTTATGCCGTTTTTAGGCAAAGAAAAAAAAAAGTTTTTGTATGGCAAACTCAAAAAATTGCAATATTTTCCCCAAAAATATTTCAAAGTGGAATATAGTAATTGGAATAGTAATTGGAGCCGTGAATAATTCATAACGACATTGATTTTAATTAAGATTTTTAGAGGTGGGGTGCTCTGTGAGCTGGGCGGCAGGGCCTTCGGCGGTCTGATCCTGGTCTACATAAGCTAGCTCTCCGGATGTGGAACGTCAACTCGCTGGTGGGTAAGGAGCCTGACCTGGTGCGTGAGGTAGAGAAGTTCCGGCTGGATCTAGCCAGACTCACTTCGATGCACATAAGAGCTCTGGAACCAGTTCTCTTGAGAGGGGCTGGACTCTCTTCCACTCTGGCGTTGTACGCAGTGAGAGGCAACAGGCGGGGGTGGCAATACTTGTTGCCCCCCGGCTCAAAGCCTGTACGTTGGAGTTTAACCCGGTGGACGAGAGGGTAGCTTCCCTCCGCCTTCGGGTGGGGGGACGGGTCCTGACCGTTGTTTCTGCTTACGCAGCAAACAGCAGTCCAGAGTACCCGCCTTTTTTGGAGTCCCTAGAGACTCCCTCTGGTGATTCCCTTGTTCTGCTGGTTGACTTCAATGCTCATTGGCAATGACAGTGAGACCTGGAGAGGCGTGATTTGGAGAAACGGCTTCCCAGATCTGAACCCGAGTGGTGTTTTGTTATTGGACTTTTGTGCTCGTCACAGATTGTCCATAACGGACGCATGTTCAAACATAAGGGTGTCCATATATGCACTTGGCACCAGGACACCCTAGGCCACAGTGTGGTGATCGACTTTGTGGGTGGTCATTGGATTTGCGGTCTCATGTTTTGGACACTCAGGTGAAGAGAGAGGCGGAGCTTTCCATGGTGGTGAGTTGGCTCCGATGGTGGGGGAGGATGCCGGACAGACCTGGCAGGCCCAAACGCACTGTGAGGGTCTGCTGGGAACATCTGGCAGAGTCTCCCATCAGAGAGCGTTTCAAGTCCCGCCTCCGGAAGAACTTTGAATATGTCACAAGGGAGGCGCTGGACTTTGAGTCTGAGTGGACTATGTCCCGTACCTCTATTGTCGAGGCGGCCAATCGGAACTGTGGCCGCAAGGTGGTTGGTGCCTGTCGTGGCGGTAATTCCAGAATCACTCTGGTGGTGAGGGATGCCGTCAAGCCGAAGAAAAAGTCCTATCGGGTGCTTTTGGCTTGTAGCACAGGCTAAGCGGTGTGCAGCTTCAACGGACGTAGGGGCAAAAACTCGGACATGGGAGAAGTTCGGGGAAGCCATAGAAAACGACTTCTGGACGGTTTCGAAGCGATTGTGGACCACCATCCACCGCCTCAGGAAGGGGAAGCAGTGCACTGTCAACACCGTTATGGTGAGGATGGTGTGCTGCTGACCTCAACTCAGATCGGTGGAGAGAATACTTAGAAGACCTCCTCCATCCTTCATCCTATGAGGAAACAGTGCCTGAGGAATCTGTGGGGGACTCTCCTATTTTTGGGGCTAAGGTTGCCGAGCTAGCTCAAAAGCTCCTCTGTGGAAAGGCCCCAGGGGTGGATGAGATCCAGCCGGAGTTCCTCAAGGCTCTGGATGCTGTGGGGCTGTTCTGGTTGTCAAGACTCTGCAGCATTATGTGGACATCGGGGGCGGTGCATCTTGATTGGCAGAATGGGATGGTGGTTCCTCCCTTTAAGAAGGGGAACCGGAGGGTGTGTTCCAATTATCGTGGGATGACACTCCTCAGCCTTCCCCGTAAGGTCTTTTCAGGTGTACTGGAAAGGGGGCTACACCGGATAGTCAAACCTCGGATTCAGGCGAGCAGTATGGTTTTCGTCCTGGTCGTGGAAATGTGGAACTCTATACTCTCGGCAGGGTCCTTGAGGGTGCATGGGAGTTTGCCCAACCAGTCTACATGTGCTTTGTGGACTTGGAGAAGGCATTCGACCGTGTGTCTTCGGGAAGTCCTGTGAAGAGTACTCAGAGAGTATGGGGTATTGGACTGCCTGATTGTGGCGGTCCGCTCCCTGTATGATCGGTGCCAGAGCTTGGTCTGCACTGCCGGCAGTAAGTTGGACCCGTTTCCAATTAGGGTTGGACTCCGCCAGGGCTGTTCTTGGCAAAGATTCGGTTTACAACTTTTATGAACAGAATTTCTAGGTGCAGTCAGGGCAATGAGATGATCCGTTGAGAGAACAGCCAACTGGTAGAAGACCACGGGGAAGACCTAGGACACTTTGGGGGACTATGTATCCCAGCTGGCCTGGGAACGACTCGGGATCCCCTGGGAGGAGCTGGACGAAGTGGCTGGGGACAGGGAAGTCTGGGCTTCTCTGCTTAGGCTGCTGCCCCCGCAACCCGACCTCGGAGAAGTGGAAGAAGATGGAGATTTTTTGAGTAATGACAGTTTTAAAAAAAACACACACAAATGGCCCCACTCACAGAAGTGTTAAAAATAAATATTTCTTCTTTTTTTTTTTTTTTACTTTTAAGACTCAAGTCTCTAGATTAACTTTAGATCTATCCGTTGATTATAGGTGTTTGTTATATTTTTTCAATGTGTTTTTTTTGTTGTTTTAAGCCCTTTTCTCAAAGAAAAATAACAAAATTAAAAGCAATTTAAAAAATGCATTACTTTCTCCCAACATTTTACAAAGACGAATATTTAGCCTTGAATAGGTCAATAATTCATAACAACATTGATTTTTATTCATTATTATTTTTTGAGCAATGAACAAAAAAAAGAAAGTCAACATTGCCAATTTTAAAGTTAAAGTCAAACTTTTTTAACGTTACATTTACCTGTTTGCTCTTGTTATTCCACTCTTTTATATTATTTTATGAATGTGCCGCGTGCCGTTAAAAAGAATTTGCTGCAGGCAACGCTTCGGATACCCCTGGGGTAATGCAGGAAGACAATCAGAGAGGTATAATGGTCACGTGCTGTTATTTGACACCCAACATATGCAGAATCCCGAATAAAAGCAGGAATAAATCGATCAAATGAACGATAAATGCACTTATTTTCAACAACGACAGGAGGAGCATGTACAGAACATCAAATGTTAACCGAGCAATAATCCTCTCATCAATTTTCGATTTATGAAATGAGATTTTTTGAAAGGAAAAGTGTTATTTATTGAAGGTGGCGCCAGTGAGTATTGTTGTTGTTTTTCTATTCCAATAAAGATCTGTTTGTCACAAATGTGGTTTCAAACCAAACGTGAGTGATTGAATGTTTTAATAGAGAAGATACATTTCTAACAATTATGTGTTGTTGAAAAAAGCTGATGGTGCCCATGAGCCAGTCACGGATCAGAACCATCCTCGCTCTCCACGTCACAAAAGTCAAGGCAGCGTTTGCTGTTTTAGCTCCTCAGTGGCGTGCGAAGGTCCTCACAGCCAAACAAGATGTGTGTGTGTGTGTGTGTGTGTGTGTGTGTGTGTGTGTGTGTGTGTGTGTGTGTGTGTGTGTGTGTGTGTGTGTGTGTGTGTGTGTGTGTGTGTGTGTGTGTGTGTGTGTGTGTGTGTGTGTGTGTGTGTGTGTGTGTGTGTGTGTGTGTCACCATAAAGTTATACTGGCCATGTTGGCAAAGCCCGGGTCCTTTCGGAGCTTCCAGTACATTTCCTTTGTCAACCACACGTCACGGCCGCAACAATCTTTGGCTTTTCTGAACACAAATTGTTTAAATGAAGACGATGACAAGTAACAATGAGTGTGTTTGCTTGGAGGGGCGGCCTTACTTGAAGAAAGCGGGAACATGCTCCTCCCCTTTTTTGCCGAGCTCTTTCCTCATCTCCCGCTGGCGCTCCTCGATCTCGTCTTTCTTTCTGTCCGTCTCGTCCACTTGTCCTTCCTCCAGCAACCTGCCGACAGCAAGCGCATTATTACCTCCTCAAGCAGCTTTTATTCTGCACCACTTTTTTTGTTAGTGGGACACTTCTTGTTTGAGTCTGTAACTTCCTGTTTGGTTTGGAACTTCTTACTGGTGATATCCTGTTGGTCTTACTTTGCAACTTCCTGTTTGTGTTTGGAACTTCCTGTTTTTTCATTTCTAACCTCCTGTATGTTTTCATTGCAGTTTTTGTCAGCAACTTCCTGTTTGTGTTTGTAACTTCTTGTGTTATTTTGTAACTTCCTGTTTTTCGTTTCTAACTTCCTGTATGTTTTTAATTGAAGTATTTGTCTGCAACTTCACGATTTGTGTTTGCTTGTAACTTCCTGTTTGATGTTATTTCTCACTTCCTCTAAGTGCTTTTGTGTTTGTCACTTCCTGTTTGTAACATCCTGTTAGTGTTTATCTGCAACTTCCTGTTTTCATTTGTAACTTCATTTTTTCTGTTTCTGTGTTTTTGTTTTAGATTGGTGTTTGTTTCACAGATCTTGTTGCTTAGCAACATCCTGTTAGTGTTTGTCTGCCACTTTGTAACTTCCTGATTGTGTTAGTAACTTCTTGCTTGTGTTAGCGACTTCCTGCTTGTGTTAGCGACTTCCTGTTTGTCTTAGCAACTTCTTGTTAGTGTTAGTGACGTCCTGCTTGTGTTAGCGACTTCTTGCTTGTGTTAGCGACGTCCTGCTTGTGTTAGTGACTTCCTGTTTGTCTTAGCGACTTCCTGTTAGTGTTAGTGACGTCCTGCTTGTGTTAGCGACTTCTTGCTTGTGTTAGCGACTTCCTGCTTGTGTTAGCGACTTC
The DNA here is from genome assembly GCF_033978785.1 of Entelurus aequoreus. NCBI lineage: Eukaryota > Metazoa > Chordata > Actinopteri > Syngnathiformes > Syngnathidae > Entelurus > Entelurus aequoreus. The sequence continues at coordinate 57,422,171 of NC_084738.1, read as the reverse complement.
CTGCTTGTGTTAGCGACTTCCTGTTTGTCTTAGCGACTTCCTGTTAGTGTTAGTGACGTCCTGCTTGTGTTAGCGACTTCTTGCTTGTGTTAGTGACTTCCTGCTTGTGTTTGTAACTTCCTGTATGTGTTTGTAACTTCCTGCTTGAGTTAACAACTTCCTGCTTGTATCAGCAACTTCCTGCTTGTGTTAGTAACTTCCTGTTTGTGTTAGTAACTTCCTGCTTGTAGCAGCAACTTCCTGCTTGTGTTAGTAACTTCCTGTTTGTGTTAGTAACTTCCTGTTTGTGTTAGCGACTTCCTGCGTGTGTTAGCAATCTTCCGACTTGTGTTAGCAACTTCCTACTTTTGTTAGTAACTTATTGCTTGTGTGAGCAACTTCCTGTGTGTGTTAGCAACTTCCTGCTTGTGTTTGTAACGTCTTGCTTGTGTGAGCAACTTCCTGCTTGTGTTGGTGACTTCCTGCTTGTGTTAGCAAATTCCTGGTTGAGTTAGCAACTTCCTGCTGTGTTTGTCTGCCACTTTGTAACTTCCTGATTGTGTTAGTCTGCCACTTTGTAACTTCCTGATTGTGTTAGTAACTTCTTGCTTGTGTTAGCGACTTCCTGCTTGTGTTAGCGACTTCCTGTTTGTCTTAGCGACTTCCTGTTAGTGTTAGTGACGTCCTGCTTGTGTTAGCGACTTCTTGCTTGTGTTAGCGACTTCCTGCTTGTGTTAGTGACTTCCTGTTTGTCTTAGCAACTTCCTGTTAGTGTTAGTGACGTCCTGCTTGTGTTAGCGACTTCTTGCTTGTGTTAACGACTTCCTGCTTGTGTTAGCAACTTCCTGCTTATGTTAGCAACTTCCTGCGCGTGTTAGCAACTTTCTGCTTGTGTTAGTAACTTCCTGCTTGTGTTAGCAACTTCCTGCGTGTGTTAGCAACTTTCTGCTTGTGTTAGTAACTTCCTGCTTGTGTTAGCAACTTTCTGCTTGTGTTAGTAACTTCCTGCTTGTGTTAGCAACTTCCTCCTCGTGTTAGCGACTTCCTGCTTGTGTTAGCAACTTCCTGCTTATGTTAGCAACTTCCTACGCGTGTTAGCAACTTTCTGCTTGTGTTAGTAACTTCCTGCTTGTGTTAGCAACTTCCTGCGTGTGTTAGCAACTTTCTGCTTGTGTTAGTAACTTCCTGCTTGTGTTAGCAACTTTCTGCTTGTGTTAGTAACTTCCTGCTTGTGTTAGCAACTTCCTCTTCGAGTTAGCGACTTCCGGCTTGTATTAGCGACTTCCTGCTTGTGTTAGCAACTTTCTGCGTGTGTTAGTAACTTACTGCTTGTGTTAGCAACTTCCTGTGTGTGTTAGCAACTTTATGCTTGTGTTAGTAACTTCCTGCTTGTGTTAGTAACATCCTGCTTGTGTTAGTAATTTCCTGTTGCTGTTAGTAACTTCCTGCTTGTGTTAGCAACTTCCTCCTCGTGTTAGCGACTTCCTCCTCGTGTTAGCGACTTCCGGCTTGTGTTAGCGACTTCCTGCTTGTGTTAGCAACTTCCTGTGTGTGTTAGCAACTTTCTGCTTGTGTTAGTAACTTCCTGCTTGTGTTAGCGACTTCCTGCTTGTGTTAGCAACTTCCTGCGTGTGTTAGCAACTTTCGTGTTAGTAACTTCCTGCTTGTGTTGGTGACTTCCTGCTTGTGTGAGTAACTTCCGGCTTGTGTGAGTAACTTCCGGCTTGTGTTATAGCAACTTCCTGCTTGTGTTAGTAACGTCTTGCTTGTGTGAGCAACTTCCTGTGTGCGTTAGCAACTTCCTGTGTGTGTTAGCAACTTCCTGCTTGTGTTTGTAACCTCCTGCTCATGTTAGCAACTTCCTGCTTGTGTTTGTAACCTCCTGCTCATGTTAGCATTTTCCTGCGTGTGTTAGTAACTTTCTGCGTGTGTTAGCAAATTTCTGCTTGAGTTAGCAACTTCCTGCTTGTGTTAGTAACTTCCTGCTTGTGGTTGGAGACTTCCTGCTTGTGTTAGTAACTTTTTGCTTGTGTTAATGACTTCCTATGTGTTAGTAACTTCCTGCTTGTGTTAACTTCCTGCTTGTGTTAGTAATTTCCTGCTTGTGTGAGTAACTTCCTCTGTGTGGTCACCGTTGGTCGGGCCGCAGCCTGGTGTCTGTAGGGGGCAGCAGAGGCCTGAGGTCTGGCGTGAGCTCGTTGAGTTCCATGGCGAAGGAGGAGAAGCCGTAGTAGAGCAGGTGGTCTTTGGGCTGTGGGTCTGCCGGGCATCAGGAGAGGAGGTGGAAGGTGAGGAAGGGAACAAAGGATATAGAAGAAGAAAGTTCCAGAAAAGACGTACTTGGCTTCCAGACGCACTTGGGCGTGGGCAGCGTGTCACAGAAGATGCCTTCATGCCACAGACCTCCAAAGCGGTGAACGACACTGCCACTCTGGTCCAGCACCGTGCCCTGGACCTCGTTCTTGTTGGCCTCGGAACCCCAGTAGCGAGACTACCAGACCAAAACCAACATGTGGGACCGTGACAACAAGGGAAGAACCAGGTACTTCTTGAAGGACTCACCTTCACGAAGGTGATCTTGCAGGTGCACGCGTTGCTCTTCAGGTTGCGGATGGTGACTTCGCCGTAATGTTCCAGGTAGCGCTGCTGACTCAGCACGTTGTGGATGCAGGTCACCACTTTGTTCCACTCGTAGTGGTCTCTGTACCTGGACGTGACACCAACAACACCTCAGGGGACATTCTCCTGGAGCGTCCCGTCATCCCGCCGACGTTACCTGGGCAGCGTGACGTTCACCATTCCGGTCGGCACGATCTCCAGCGACTTGCCCCAGAACTTGTTCTTCCACCTCTGGTCTGTTGGCACACCAAGAAGAAAAAGGGTTCAAGCTCAAGTCCAAATTCTGCCTCTGAGGTCCTGAAGTGTCACCTTGCCAGAAGGAGAAGTTGTCTGAGTCTGCATGGCAGGCTGAGATGGGAGGATGGTGACACACCTGAGGCCACAAAGAAGCAGGAGATCACGACAAGGTTCTAGCAAGGTTTGTACTCACGTACAACACTTAATACCTTCAGTACATCATCATGTGGGATACAAGGATGGAACAGTGTTAATATGATCCACTTCAACAAACTGTTCAAAGTGTTTACAAAGTACGAGAAAGAGGAATACTGATAAAAAAAATATTCAACCTTATTGATGAAAGACATCATTTATCACAGGGGTGTCCTAACTTTTTCTACTGGAAAATGAAAGAATTCGGGGGTAATTTTGAAATGTTTCATTTTCAATACACTATATTTATTTTTTTAACCTCAAGGGCTCCTCTAGAGGTTGGTGCCAGGGACCCCGGAAGGGTCTCAGTCATAAAAATAAAAACAAGTCATATATGTATGTATTTATATATATACAGTATATATATATATTTTATTATTATTTTTTAAATTATTATTTTTTCATTAAATGCTTAACCCTCTAGATCAGGGGTCCCCAAACTACGGCCCGCGGGCCGGATCCGGCCCCCCAGCATCCAAAATCCGGCCCACAGGAAGTCCCAAGCTAAAAAAAAAGTTTTTAATTTTTTTAAATTTTTTTTAATTTATATATTTTTAATCTTTCCTTTGTAATCCATTTTCTACCGCTCGTTACTCTTGGTGTCTCCTAGCCGCTCAGGCAAATCATATTGTCTAAAAATGAATTTTCCCATCGATAACGTGACAATGTTAAATGTTGATGAACATCAATGTTAATTGATGCTAAATGACAAAACGGATTATAAAGACTATGTACTGTATATATTGACGGATTCATATATCCACATTTATCCATAATTAAGAGTTACTTCTTTCTATATTTCTATAGTCATATTTTAAATAGCTAATGTTCCATCTTGTACTCTTTTCATTGTTTTGATCGTCTCATGACAAAGTGCTTGCACTGGGGATGGCCTTGGGGTGGAAGGCAGAGAGAAGGAATCCTCCTTGCTTCCCTTCAGGCCGACTCTAGATAAGGAGCACAATGAGCATGTGTTTGAGGTGAGACAAGTGAGGGCGGGGAAGATATTGAAGAGGAGAGTGTTTTACGGGAGGTGAGCAGATCAACATGGGCTATGCATTTGTATGTGTTGTTCGAGGCTGGTCTCTATTCTCAAATATTTGAAAATAAATTACAAAATACCTATCCTGTGTTTGGTGGTACATTTGAGTTCAGTTTATATGTCATCTAAGGAACTTGGGACTGACCAGCGTTTTACATCCCACTTGGAGGAACATCTGGTCAAACGCAACAATTTGGGGGCTTCGTCCGAGATGACACGCTGACAATTGGACCTTCTCTTGCAATCTTCTGGACAGACTCACATGGCCAAAACATAATTCAAGGTAAGCAGAACCTTTCTTTTTAGATAAAATCTGCATTAGGAGTCTGTCCTGAGGTCTGTAAGTCAAACACAGAATTGTACCCCAGACACAGAGTGGTGATTTTGATAGATTGATTGCATTTTCATTGATTGATTGCATTTTGATAGATTGGTTGCATTTTGCCGTAGCCACCATTGCATAAAAGTTGTGAATACCACTCACATCATTGTGTCAAGATTACCGTGACGGGCTGCTTCACTGACGAGTAAGCAAATAGTAACGGGTTAGAGTTAGAGGCTCTAGCTGCGTATTGTACAATAAATTGCACGGGTTAGAGTTAGAGGCTCTAGCTGCGTATTGTACGATAAATTGTACGGGTTAGAGTTAGAGGCTCTAGCTGCGTATTGTACAATAAATTGCACGGGTTAGAGTTAGAGGCTCTAGCTGCGTATTGTACGATAAATTGTACGGGTTAGAGTTAGAGGCTCTAGCTGCGTATTGTACAATAAATTCCACGGGTTAGAGTTAGAGGCTCTAGCTGCGTATTGTACGATAAATTGCACGGGTTAGAGTTAGAGGCTCTAGCTGCGTATTGTACGATAAATTGCACGGGTTAGAGTTAGAGGCTCTAGCTGCGTATTGTACGATAAATCTCAGGGGTTCGAGGCCCCTGAAAAAAAAAAATGGACACAATGGCCAAGGAGTGTGACAGACAAGAATGTGATGGCGGCTGGGGAAAATGTGATTAATCATTACTGTGTAATGATCAATTGAATGGACGGTTGTCGACAATGGAACTAGCAGGTAGAGAAAAAAAAAAAAAAAGAAAAAAAAAAAGGAGAGAAAAAAAAAAAAAAAGGAGAGAAAAAAAAAAAGGAGAACGTTCCTTGAAAGGGTTAAGAGGGAGTTTATAATACTCGAAAAGTCGTGAACTCAAACGTCTGGTAAAAAAAAAAAAAAAAAAAAAGTAACTGGCAGTTTTATAGTAAAGTGAAACGCAGAGAGTGTGCTGCTGAGTGTGAGTGTGTGTGTGCGGGAGTGCTTACGCATGCTCGTGTGTGTGTGTGCTGCTGTGTGTGTGTGTGTGTGTGTGTGCGGGAGTGCTTACGCATGCTCGTGTGTGTGTGTGCTGCTGAGTGTGTGTGTGTGTGCGGGAGTGCTTACGCGTGCTCGTGTGTGTGTGTGCTGCTGAGTGTGTGTGTGTGTGTGTGTGTGTGTGTGTGTGTGTGTGTGTGTGTGTGTGTGTGTGTGTGTGTGTGTGTGTGTGTGTGTGTGTGTGTGTGTGTGTGCTGGTGAAAATGGAACACTCAGGGTGAGAATTTAAGAGTTTGGCGTACTATAAAAGTAAACGGGGATTACGTGGAAAAACGAAATGCAGCAAAAGAACCGATGATTAATGACAGAATTGACTGATTGGTTTTTTGTCTGCCGCGCATGCGCAAGACAATTCAAACGACCCGCCCAGACTTTGACTAGGCCACCGCCCCCTACTCCAGTGACAAGAGAAGGAGGTATTAACACGGCCCCTCTAAGATTAATCCTGCCTCCGAAAATTAACCCCTTGTACACGTCTGACCATTTTCTCCGGCAGACATTTTTGACACATGACATTAACACTTTGGACATACTACAATATAAGTCTCTTGCCGATGCATACATGCAAGCCATTGTTGACCTTGCTTTCCCACCTGTACCTCCGGGAGGGAACCTTTGGCCAAACACTTTGGACAAAGTTAACCCTGATATACATGGTGCCAAAAACAATATATGGTAGGACATTTTATTCATCCCATGCAAAATAGGGCTAATGACAGAGCAACAAGGAAACGACTCCTTCATTTACAGATCGCTGAAGATAAAAGGTCAAAAGAACTAATTAGTAAAAAATCAGCTAGGGTATATTCAGCACTGGGTGACCTTGCTTCTGAGTTCCAACAGGTGGAGGAAAGAATCCTCAACAGACGTGCGACCAGACGGTTGGACTCGGGTGGTGGACAACACGGTGCTTCAAAGCCAGTCCGGGTGGAAACTGTTTCGGCTGTGACCAGCCTGGTCACTGGAGTCGTGACTGTCCGAACATTTCCGAACAGGAAATGTTCCGTAGTGCCAACAAACGAACACAAAAGCGTGGCAAAGGACGCCCACTGCAGGAGCCCCAGCAGGAGATACAGACTGGCCCCCTGCTGGACATGAGTGTCAACGGACAATGTTATCAGTTCGTGATTGACACTGGCGCCACCCATTCGATTCTGAATGCAGAGGTACCAAAGAAACTGTGTGCTTCCTCTTTAAAGGTTGAAGGCTTCGCTGGGGTCACAAGAAGGTTACCTGTCACCAAACCACTTCCGGTTCAGATTGCGGGACACACACTAAAGCACCCCTTCGTGATTGACCTGCACACACCCTGCCAGATTGGTAATGACCTCCTTTACAGACTGTACCCTGACAGTCAATATCGCACAGAAGGAACCTTCCTGGTGTTACCTGACGGCTCAACCACCAAGCTGCGACACCACTACCAAGGCTCCTCCATGAGCTCATACCACAGCCTGAAACAACAGGAATGGCTGACATCCAACTGCTCTAACAGTGAAAACCCTGACTGACTGAGATGCTTCCGTGTGTTCTGCCACCCAACTCGCCATATGTTATGATTATTTCTATATGTTGGAACTCAAGGTGTGGCTGCTCATGTTGACCTATCTTTGCAACAGCTAGCATGGTATAAGATGGACACAATAGTGTCCCACATTGTTCCCTTGCTCTCTGTCTCGCCTACAAAACCAAAGAACTTAGGTGCAATGATAAGACACGGCGTAGCTGCCAAACATTACACCGACACCCAAATACCACATTTTCAATTGTTTAGGTTTAGCACACAGTTGTGTTAAACACATAACTATGGGCTGCACTTTAGACACCTGTAGGCTACGAGGAGCTAGCAGCTACACAACAGCTGAGCTAAAACGACACATTACACATTTAAGCATATCAAATGATTATAGTTGCTCATTACATACACAAAGTTGCCATGGCAGAAGTCTGATAGAAAGTATTCAGTAACAAATGTGTCCGCATCATTCGACTTTCTACAACATGAGCTTGACTTAATCAATTATTGGGGCCACCAGGTGTGGTAAAATTTCAAAATACTATTGATAAAGCATCCGCCATAAGGGTAGTATTTTTCTAGTATTTGTGACAATATAAAATATAAGCATATTTAGTGGAGTTTGAGTTATTTGTGATATTGCTAAGGGGTCCCCTACCCTAACAACACCCCCCAGTGGACCACAGAGGCTAAAGAGACTATCATTGACCTCAAACATGACTTGTCCTCCGCTACTTGGCTATTAGTTGACCTTTTTCTTAGATGTTTCTGAAAGTGATAGTATTACTAACACAGTCCTTTTTCAGAAACAGAAGGGGGTGAGTGAGGGTGGATACAGACTCCTTGGAACAAAATCGACAATAAATCCGACTCTGACACATTCCATAGTTTTAACGTTTTTCCCGTGGGTAAGAAGTTATAACTAATTTTAATTTGAAAATAAAGATTTTACACATCGATAATAGTTTAGTAAATCAAATTTAGAATATGGAGGAGGTGAGGGTGAACCATGTATAGTCTTTGATTTCACTGATATGATCAATACGGTACAAGGGAAAAGGTACGTACTGACTTGTGTTGACAATCACAGTGGTTGGCCGGAAGCAACAACAACCTCAAAAGAGGATGCAATATCAGTAATTAAATGACTTGTGAATGACCTAGTACCCCGACATGGTTTCCCCAAAAAGATTAGGTCAGACAACGGCAACCATTTAAAAAAAAAAAAACTCACTTAGCCTTGGTCGAAAAGGCTTTCGGACTAGAACACAGGTTTGGGGTACCATCCTGAGTCCCAAGGTAAGGTTGAAAGGATGGACCAGAACATTAAAAACTAATTGGCTAAAATCTGTGCACAGACCAAATTTAATTGGATTGACATGTTGCAATTAGCGTTAATGATCATTCGAAGGTCCGTGAATGAAACTGTTTTACCGCCCTTTGAGTTTTTCACCCTATGAGCTGCATACAGGTCAGCCCAGGACCAGCAGCCGCCATGGAAGGAGGACTCAGCGTAAAACCAAAATGGTATTTTACACAAAAAATGCAGAATTTGTGTGCCAGTTCTTCTGTACAGATACGAGGATGACAGCCCGCCACTCCAGATTCCCTTCCACCCGCTGAGAGGGTCAAGATCTAGGTCATCAAACGCAAGTGGACGGAGCCCGGGTGGACTGGTCCCTTCAAGGTCGTGGAACGGACGTCCCACGCCCTTCGATTGGCTGGTTAAAGGGACACCTAGTACCACCTCTCCCTCTACACTCCTGCTGAAGAACCTGACAGATTACCAGCGGATGTCATTGCTGACATCGCCACTACATCTGCCCCACTCGACCCCCTAGCAGCGCCTTTTGAGCCTGAGGCATCTGAAGAAGAACGGGAGCAGAAAACGACTCATTTTTAGTGTGTGTGTTAACGAGGTAACACACATAAGGGGTGATTGTGCTAGTAACCTCTCCCCCTCTAGGTCATAGAAGAGCGAGGCTTTAATTACACACACATAATCCTACAGCCCAGAAGACGACGCTGAGAGAGAGATTTTCTACCTGTATTACTCTTTTCAACTTCTATATTGTATATCCTTATTTGAGACCAGCCTTTATACTCAAAGTTATCCAATTTCTCTTGCTTGTTTGCCGCATAACTATCTGTGTCGTTACATTAAGTGAAAAGTTTGATATTTATCCCCGTTTTGTTACCTAAATTACTCTGATATTGATAGACGAAAGGCAGGATGTTACACCCGGTAGTGTTCCCTGACGGACTGGTGCTTGGGCGTGTTCTACTGTCTTTGTGTCTCAGTTCTTCCTTCCTGACGACAGTGACTGACAAGTGTCTAAGAACATACAGCGGACTTTAAATAGACTGGGTCAAAGGGGATAGCAAGACTTATTTTTTGACCTGTGCAGTGTGATTAATTACGGGGGACACAATAGCTATTACCGTGGTAATAATCTCTATATTTGTTACGACTCAACCGTGAACCATTGGTGTCGGATGCAGACAACATACTATGGTAAGTGGTGCCCATCGTCCCTTTTATGTTGTTTTGGGGGTTGACCTGACTGATACAGACTCTAAAGGAATTATTAAAATTAATGTCCTTGAGAGGGCGTTAACTACCTCTACACCCTCTGTAGCACCTAAAGTACCACCCCACATTGGTGGTGTTTCAAAGGCTCTCACATCTGTGCGTGCTAATGACATCACCACCGAAGGCCTGGTAACTTTGACCTTAGGAGCGGGTACAGGTAAACCTGTGGCTCAGGTGGATGCCAAAACCTGGGTGACTGTGTTGCTTGTTCCGCTGGACGTCCCCTTTCCCCACACTTATCCCGCTCCCTTTAAGTTGACTGACATAAATGGCTTGGTTCAGAAGGCCTTAGAAGGCCTCCAAGCCCTGTCTAAGGAACTTACTGAAGTTTCCGGTGTCTCTGACCCCTTTAAAGATTGGCTCTAGACCACCTTTGGCAGGTGGACTGACATAATTAAGTCTGCCCTAGTCTCCTTTAAAGTTTTCTTGGCCATTATAGCCTCATGCGGTTGCTTTATCGCCCATGCAACCGCATCTTTGTTAGAGCTGTCAAAGGTCAACCCCACCCTGTTTCTAGGTTTGCTATGTCTCTGAAGGGGGTCAAGCAAAATGGAGACTTTCGAGAATTGTTGGTTTCCTTCCCTGACCATGACGACATTGACGTGGACTCCCTCCATCTATCTTCCATGTAACTATGCTGTTGTTTTATTGCTAGCTTGCTCAAAAAGGGGCGTGCTTTAGAAGTGTTGAACTAGTGATGAAGATCTTTTTAGAAGATCTTGAAGGGGGAATTGACGGATTCATATATCCACATTTATCCATAATTAAGAGTTACTTCTTTCTATATTTCTATAGTCATATTTTAAATAGCTAATGTTCCATCTTGTACTCTTTTCATTGTTTTGATCGTCTCATGACAAAGTGCTTGCACTGGGGATGGCCTTGGGGTGGAAGGCAGAGAGAAGGAATCCTCCTTGCTTCCCTTCAGGCCGACTCTAGATAAGGAGCACAATGAGCATGTGTTTGAGGTGAGACAAGTGAGGGTGGGGGGGGGGATATTGAAGAGGAGAGTGTTTTACGGGAGGTGAGCAGATCAACTTGGGCTATGCATTTGTATGTGTTGTTCGAGGCTGGTCTCTATTCTCAAATATTTGAAAATAAATTACAAAATACCTATCCTGTGTTTGGTGGTACATTTGAGTTCAGTTTATATGTCATCTAAGGAACTTGGGACTGACCAGCGTTTTACATCCCACTTGGAGGAACATCTGGTCAAACGCAACAATATACATATATATATATACCAGTGGCGTGCAGTCACTAGAGGCAGGGGAGGCGGGGCCTCACCTGCCATCATGGAAAGAAAAAGAAAAAAAAAAAAAATTAAATTGTTATATGTATCCAGTGATTATACTAAAGTTATTTTCCATTTAACTTCACCAGTTTTAGATTATTTTTATTTTTATTTTCACATTTGCCGTTCAAATGCCAAGCACCTCCGCCGCAGAATGCACCGCCCGACGGGAGCACCGCGGCCACACCAACCAAAGCCCACACCCAAACCCTCCACGTGCAAGACCGAATCCACCCAAAAAAAGTCACTTAACAAGAAGCCAAAAAGTGCAAAAACAACAATGCAGGAGCCGCGAACGACCGCAGGGACACAACATTAGGTACACCTGCACTGCCGGTTCATATGTTTTTAAAGTTGACTGTGATGATGAAGTCGTGCCTCACCAGACATTAACCTCACCGCACACCACTGATATATACAGCCTGGGCCCCCGGCCAAATTTTTTTAACCCAATGCGGCCCCCCGAATCAAAAAGTTTGGGGACCCCTGCTCTAGATCAACTTCAGGTAATTCTGTTAATATAGAGTTTGTTGTTTTTTTATGTGTTATGCTTTATTTGTCAAAACTTTCCTTTTCATTGCAAAAACACAAAATACGCAGTATTTTAAAAGTGGAATATTTGATGTGAAATAATTGTGAACTTAGATATGTCAGTAATCTACAATAACATTGATTTTAATGTATTAATATTTTTGAGCAATGATAGTTTTAAAACAAAAAAGTCCCACTAAAACTTTGGGAGCTTCAAAAGGGCCCCACTCAGTGTTAAAAATAAGTCATTATATATATATATATATATATATATATATATATATATATATATATATATATATATATATATATATATATATATATATATATATATATATATATATATATATATATATATATATATATATATATATATATATATATATAAACATACACATAAATATGTATATACCGGTACATATACATACACACATATATATGTATGTGTATATATATATATATATATATATATATATATATATATATATATATATATATATATATATATATATATATATATATATATATATATATATATATATATATATACTGTATATATATATATACACACACATATGTATATATATGTGTGTATGTGTATACATATACACATACATATATACATACATACGTATATATCTACATACATATATACATACATACAAACGTATATAAATATACATATGTATATATATGTATATATTCATACATACGTATATGTGTGTATATATATATATATATATATATATATATATATATATATATATATATATATATATATATATATATATATATATATATATAATATATATATATATACACACATATACCTGTATATATAGTTTTTATGTGTTTTTTTTTGTTTCTTTCTTTTATGCCTTTATGTCAAAGGAATTTAGAATTTTTTTTGGCAAACATACAAAATATGCAATAATTTCCCCAGAAAATGTTCAAAGTGGAATATTTGCTTTAAAGCAATTGAAATCTTGAATAGGTCAATAATTCATACCAACATTGATTTTGATTCATTATTATAGTATTTTTAGAATGTGCCGCGACACCTTTGATCTGCAGAATCACATGTTCGGTCAATTATGTTAAACATGCAGTAATTTAACCATCTTTCATGTGATATTTATTGATTTATTCATGTATTTGATGTGTTAAAGATGGAAAAAGGAACTGAACAATTATTTCCACGTGGAAAAGGGTGGGATAAAATAAGCTCTCCTTCTTCCTACTCCTTTTCGGACATGTTGGAATGAAAACTGTAATCTTGTGATGTAAACATTGTAACTGTATAAATCACTATATTGTTATTATTTTATTTATATTACTCTTTTTGTTTTTTTTTTTCTCTTCTTTTCTGTTATTAAACATATCTGAAATGATACAGTTTGTGGACACGGGGGCTCGTGTCTTCATTCTTTATAAGAAATGTTACTAAAGTGTATGATTTTGACTTTTTTTGTTGCGCTTGGAAGAGGTACTTTTCTCGCTCTCTGCTGCTGTCTGGCGGTTGAACTCGGTAGTGCACTCTTCCCGCGTTCAAACGCTCCCACTTTAAGTGAGGCATGAGACAATAAATTAATCAAGGCCCCACTGAAGGCGTGGAAGAACTGGGACAGGTCGTCCCAAATGGAGCAAAATATTGTTTAGGATCCTCCCAGGAGAGTGGAAGTTAGGATTTGATTACCACCAGGAGCTGGAATGTGTCCCAGCACTTAGTGGGCTACTGTTTGGTGTTTGACTGTTGACCTGCTCGCTGACGAAGCAAAAGCCGCGGTCCTCTCTCACACACTCGTAGGTTTCTCCCAGGACCGGGTTGAAGGGCTTGTAGCGACTCCGGAAGGCGGCGGTGGAGTAACCTGAGATGGCGAAGGCGGCGATGTACACCTGAGAGAAACAACAGAAACAGAACTAAACATGTGGCTTATTAAGGACAATATATATAAAATAGTGCTTGATACCGTGGTAGAGCGCAATATATGTATGTGTGGAAAAAAATCACAAGACTACTTCATCTCTACAGGCCTGTTTCATGAGGGGTTCCCTCAATCATCAGGAGATTTTAATAGAAGCATTCACATACCATGGTTTATATAGGACACAGAACGGGTAGGTACAGGCAGGCGTGGGGGGCGTGGTGATTGGCTCATGTGATACCTAGGAGGTGTTTCCTTCTGTGACGGCATGTTGATACAATTTCGCTGCGCTTGTTGAGGGATGACAGGTCTGGGCGGTATATAATAAACAGTTTCTCTTTTAAGCATAGGTTGCATCTTTTATTACCACTGTTGTAAGGTGTGCTGGATGCAAGAATTTGCCATGTTATTGAATATTCAACATGATTGTCTTTGAGATTCTTGCATCCAGCACACCTTATATATGTACATATATATACATATATACATATATATATATATATATATATATATATATATATATATATATATATATATATATATATATATATATATATATATATATATATATATATATATACACATATACACATACATATGTACAGTAATGGTCAAAAGTTTACATACACTTGTAAAGAACATAACGTCATGGCTGTTTTAAGTTTCCAATAATTTCTACAACTCAAATTTTTTTGTGATAGAGTGATTGGAGCACATGCTTGTTGGTCACAAAAAACATTCATGAAGTTTGGTTCTTTTATGAATTTATTATGGGTCTACTGAAAATGTGACCAAATCTGCTGGGTCAAAAGTATACATACAGCGATATTTGGTTACATGTCCCTTGGCAAGTTTCACTGAAATAAGGCGCTTTTGGTAGCCATCCACTAGCTTCTGGCAAGCTGCTGGTTGAATTTTTGACCACTCCTCTTGACAAAAGTGGTGCAGTTCAGCTAAATGTGTTGGTTTTCTGACATGGACTTGTTTCTTCAGCATTGTCCACATGTTCTCAATGGGGTTGAAGTCAGGACTTTGGGAAGGCCATTCTAAAACCTTAATTCTAGCCTGATTTAGCCATTCCTTTACCACTTTTGACGTGTTTGGGGTCATTGTCCTGTTGGAACACCCAACTGCGCCCAAGACCCAACCTCCGGGCTGATGATTTTAGGTTGTCCTGAATAATTTGGAGGTAATCCTCCTTTTTCATTGTCCCATTTACTCTCTGTAAAGCAGCAGTTCCATTGGCAGCAAAACAGGCCCAGAGCATAATACTATCACCACCATGCTTGACGGTAGGAATGGTGTTCCTGGGATTAAAGGCCTCACCTTTTCTCCTCCAAACATATTGCTGGGTATTGTGGCCAAACAGCTCAATTTTTGTTTCATCTGACCACAGAACTTTCCTCCAGAAGGTCTTATCTTTGTCCATGTGATCGGCAGCAAACTTTAGACGAGCCTTAAGGTGTAGGGCTTCCTTCTTAAATGGTAGCCTCTCAGTCCATGGCGATGCAAAACACGCTTCACTGTTGACACTGACACCTGTGTGGCAGCAGCTTCCAATTCATTGCAGTCCTGCTTTTTGGTGGTTCTCAGTTGACTCTTGATCATCCTGACCAATTTTCTCGCAGCAGCAGGTGATCAGGACTTCCTGATCGTGGCAGTGACAAAACTGTGCCATGCACTTTATACTTATGAACAAATGTCTGCACGGTTGCTCTTGGGACCATAAGCTGCTTTGAAATGGCTCCAAGTGACTTTCCTGACGTGTTCAAGTCCAAGATTCATTTTTTCAAATCTGTGCTGAGTTCCTTTGACTTTCCCATTGGCGCGTTTGTAACCGAGTCTAATGACTGCATCATATGAGTCCTATTTAAATGGACTCAGAGATGTCAACAGGTGTCGTCAATCATAATCACTCACATGAAGTTAAGAAGCCGTGCCATGAAGTTACATCCCCAAAATTGATCATGTATGTTGCTGTATGTATACTTTTGACCCAGCAGATTATGTCACATTTTCAGTAGACCCATAATAAATTCATAAAAGTACCAAACTTCATGAATGTTTTTTGTGACAATCACTTTATCACAAAAAAATAAGAGTTGTAGAAATTATTGGATATATATATCCAATATATATATATATATATATATATATCATATTTAATTGTACTCAAAGTTTAATTAAAAATCATCAGTGTTATTATTCATTGTTCATTTAGTTAGAATGTACTTATTTTAGCGCTGCGTAACTGTATGTCAATTTATTTTTCACCAGTTTTTACGAGTCCCTTCTTTTTTTTTAGAATATTTTAATTAATATTTATTTTTGTAATCCGCCTGACCTAAGCCTCGATAATCATCTTTGTGGTTAACGCACGCTTTCATGTCACTTGACGAGGTTTATCCTGTTCAACTGTAAGTAGGTGAGATGTAATTATTGGATTACATGAAAATAAAGAGGAAGATTACTGATTACTATTTGAGTGGTGGCCCCGGGCCCCTCTGTAGAAAAAAAGTCTGGCACCGAGATCCAAAAGATTAAGACGCGCTGTTGTAGAAGCTGTAGAAAAATGACAATCAAGTTGGTTGAGATGGACCAGGACACATTTTCAGTACATTAATACTATGTGATACGAGTTTAATTAGCTCTGTGGCGCCGCTCTTACTTTGAAAAACCCGTATTGCACCATTTATTCGGTGTTAGTCAAAACAGCTTACAGGTGAGACAAGCTCCTTCGGGTTGCATGGGGAAGACTTAAAAACCTCTTTAAAATAGATTCTTATAGAAAAAAACATTTGAAATACTTTTTTTTTTTAAAGTATTTTTTCAAAATTATGAATTGATTTAGAATCGGGATAAACAAGAATCACAACTCTGATATTAATTTATTTTTGTGGTTTATTTTCAGTATTTAACTTAGAGACTGGACTCCTACGTGATCTCCTTCCAGCGACTTCTCCGTCAAACACACCATCTGCAGCTTCTCCATACTTTCGTGGGTAAATGTTTAGATTTTAAATTGAACGTCCGTGGCTGGCGTTATGGACTCATTCTGCTTCAGTGTGGCGCCTGGCTAGCAGTGCTACGCTCCTCCAAGTTAGCGAGCTACGCGCTTCTGTCACGTTTCGGATGATTTCTTTCTTTAATTCCACAAATATCGTCCAATTCTTCTCCTCAGCACTGTCCTTCACACTCACTCTCTTCACAACCGTGTTTGGAAAAACAAAGTTGTGTCTGTCTCTAGCTACAAGCTAATGCTAGCGAGAAAGACCGAATGCTTTGGTCCCCACCTTACAGGGTTCACTGTGACATTCGCTACGCCAACTAATGTGTGTGTGTGTGTGTGTGTGTGTGTGTGTGTGTGTGTGTGTGTGTGTGTGTGTGTGTGTGTGTGTGTGTGTGTGTGTGTGTGTGTGTGTGTGTGTGTGTGTGTGTGTGTTTCTACCCTTCTTGAGACATCAACAAGGAAAAGTACTTTCCATATGAGGACCGGTGAACAAGTTAGGACCGAAATCATGGTCCCAATAAGGAAAACCATTGCATCTAATAGAGAGCCAAATACTGGAGTCCGTGAACATTGCTCCAAAGTCAGGATTTTTTTGTTGATTTAATGTGCATACAAAAGAAAACATTGACAGGTGCAAAAGCAGCAATATACAGTATGATAAAACCAGACGGCAGCTAAAGAAGGACTTCCCTATTCATCCCCGAAAAAACCCGCCAAGTAAACAGCTGATTTTACGACTTCCGGTGCTGACGTAAGACAACCCGCATCCCATATGTGACCATAGGATGAACAAATACACTACGGTACTAAGACTATAGTGGCCATTAACAGTTAGCTTCTACAGCTGGGTTGCCCAAAGCGCGGCACAGGGGCCATCTGTGGTCCGTGACTCGTTTGTCATCAGCCTTAAGCACATTACAAAAAATAGTGATCTCATTTGCACCCCTGGGAGTGAAATCTATCAAAATTAGGGTGGTCCCAAAAAGGAAGGATTTTTCAAATTGACTGTGTGTCGGTTTTAAAAGTGCTCCCCCTCTGGTCAACATATAAAATAACAAGTGTGTGTAAACATTTGAAGTGCTCCCCCTCTGGCCAACATATGTAATAACAAGTGTGTGTAAGAAATTGAAATGCGCCCCCTTTGGCCAAAATTAATTAAAATAAAATAAATATGTGTATAGAGACATACTGTAATAACTTGAAGTAAATAATGAAGATTAAAAACCAATTACAAAAAAAAAAAGAAAAGAAGAAATTTCTCACAATGTGTCGGCTTTTTTCTTATAAAATTGGGAACAATTTCTTATAGTATTTCTGTTTCTGTAATATTTAAATATTTTCTCGTAAAATTATTACTTTTTAATGCAAAATGGTGACATTCGTCATATAAAATTCCGACTTTTATCACAATATTGCCAATGTTTTTGTTGTAAAATAGTGACATTTTTTTAGTTAAATTGTGACTTTTGTCATCATTTTGCCTAGTAAAATTCTGATGATTATTATAATGTTGGCAACATTTTAAAGTTTTCTTATAAAATTACGACTCTTCATAAAATTGCCAAAATGTTAAGGTTTTTTTGTAAAATTGCGACTGTCATTGAGTCAAATTCCAACTTTTATCATAATATTGCACAAATGTTCAGTTTGTCTTCTAAAATTTTAACTTGCGTTGAGTAAAATGACGACTTTTATGATAACACTGCCAAAATTCGAAGTTTTTCTTGTGAAACTGTGACCTTTTTCTTGTGAAATTCCAACTCATTTTTCACAACGAGCTTTTTTATATTTGCATATTATGTATATATTATCAATGTTGTAAATACTAATCTTTATACATCTAGAAAGGGTGGTCCTAAAGAAGGCCTTTTTCGCAGGTCTCATGAAGGTAACAAATACAAGAGTGTGTGTGTGTGTGTGTGTGTGTGTGTGTGTGTGTGTGTGTGTGTGTGTGTGTGTGTGTGTGTGTGTGTGTGTGTGTGTGTGTGTGTGTGTGTGTGTGTGTGTGTGTGTGTGTGTGTACCATCCTCTGGAACGGGTCCGGGGTGTTGCTGGCGGTGTCCAGCAGCTGACTGTACTCCAGCTCCTCGCAGAGTCTCTGCAGCAGGTTGACGGGCTCGTTGAGGGCGGCGGGCATGGACACGCGGGCCAAGTCTTTGCCTGCGCCATGTGACCGCAACCATCACTTTAACACAACGGCTCTTTTCTTTGGGGAACACGGGTCGTGCTGGCGCGTACCGATGTTGTTGTAGAGGATGGCCATCAGGCCCACGTGACTGTTGTCTGGACACGCAGCGGGAAGCGTGGTCCGGCGTCCGCTGCTCCTGGGGGCCACGCTGTGAGGGGTCCTGGAAATGCTGGCTCGGTACTTCCGGGTGACCGATTCTGTTTTTACATAACGTGGGAAATTATTAATATTTCTATTCGACAAAAAACATTTTCATGCAGTAATGTGACATAAAAACTACATGCTACTACAAAACCCAAAAGCAGTGAAGTTGGCACGTTGTGTAAATGGTAAATAAAAACAGAATACAATGATTCGTTAATCTTTTTCAATTTATATTCAATTGAATAGACTGCAAAGACAAGATATTTAATGTCCCAACTGAGAAACTTCTTTTATTTTTTTGCAAATAATCATTAACTTAAAATTTAATGGCATTGCAAAAAAGTTAGCATAGGGGCATTTTTACCACTGTGTTACATGGCCTTTCCTTTTAACAACACTCAGTAAACGCTTGGGAACCGAGGAGCAATTTTTGGGGCTTTTCAGGTGGAATTCTTTCCCATTCTTGCTTGATGTACAGCTTAAGTTGTTCAACAGTCCGGGGGTCTCCGTTGTGATATTTTAGGCTTCATAATGCGCATATTTTCAACGGGAGACAGGTCTGGACTACAGGCAGGCCAGTCTAGTACCCGCACTCTTTTACTATGAAGCTACGCTGTTGTAACACGTGGCTTGGCATCGTCTTGCTAAAATAAGCAGGGGCGTCCATGGTAACGTTGCTTGGATGGCAACATATGTTGCTCCAAAACCTGTATGTACCTTTCAGCATTAATGGCGCCTTCACAGATGTGTAAGTTACCCATGCCTTGGGCACTAACACACCCCCATACCATCACAGATGCTGGCTTTTACACTTTGCGCCTATAACAATCCGGATGGTTCTTTTCCCTCTTTGGTCCGGAGGACACGACGTCCACAATATACAAAAAAAATTTGAAATGTGGACTCGTCAGACCACAGAACACTTTTCCACTTTGCATCAGTCCATCTTAGATGAGCTCGGGCCCAGCGAAGCCGGCGGCGTTTCTGGGTGTTGTTGATAAATGGCTTTCGCTTTGCATAGTAGAGTTTTAACTTGCACTTACAGATGTAGCGACCAACTGTAGTTACTGACAGTGGTTTTCTGAAGTGTTCCTGAGCCCATGTGGTGATATCCTTTACACACTGATGTCGATTTTTGATGCGGTACCGCCTGAGGGATCGAAGGTCATGGGCATTCAATGTTGGTTTTGGGCCTTGCAGTGATTTCTCCAGATTCTCTGAACCTTTTGATGATATTACGGACCGTAGATGGTGAAATCCCTAAATTCCTTGCAATAGCTCGTTGAGAAATGTTGTTCTTAAACTGTTCGACATTTTGCTCACGCATTTGTTCACAAAGTGGTGACCCTCGCCCCATCCTTGTTTGTGAATGACGGAGCATTTCATGGAAGCTGCTTTTATACCCAATCATGGCACCCACCTGTTCCCAATTAGCCTGTTCACCTGTGGGATGTTCCAAATAAGTGTTTGATGAGCGTTCCTCAACTTTCTCAGTCTTTTTTGCCACTTGTGACAGCTTTTTTTAAACATGTTTGCAGGACATCAAATTCCAAATGAGCTAATATTTGCAAAAAATAACAAAGTTTCTCAGTTGGAACATTAAATATCTTGTCTTTGCAGTCTATTCAATTGAATATAGGTTGAAAAGGATTTGCAAATCATCGTATTCTGTTTTTATTTACCATTTACACAACGTGCCAACATTTTATACTTACTTGTCCTATGTCATCATGCTGACGTTAGCACGCTAATGTTTTATGCTAGCTTTTCAACTATTTTTGTTTGTTTAAACTTAATAATCATGGATTTTGATACTTGGTGCAATCTTTGAAGTATTCTAACTTGTCCTACGTCATCATGCTAACGTTTTATGCTAGCTTTTAAACTAAATGTGTTTGTTTAAACCTAAAAATCATTGATTTTGATACTTGCTGCCATCTTTGAAGTATGCTAACTTGTCCTACGTCATCATGCTAACGTTTTATGCTAACTTTTAAACTAATTTTGTTTGTTTAAACCTAAAAATCATTGATTTTGATACTTGCCGCCATCTTTGAAGTATGCTAACGTCGCTTATATTAGCATGCTAAAGTTAGTATACTAAAGTTTTATGCTAGCGTTTTAGCAAATTTTGTATGTTTACACCTAAAAATAGTGCGTGTTAATATTTGCCCTGTTTCATCATGCTAATGTTAGCATGCCAACGTTTTATGCTAGCTTTTTAGCTGATTTGGTATGTTTACACCTAAAAAATAGTGCAATTTAATACTTGGCACCATCTGAGAAGTATGCTAACTTGTCCTATGTCATCATGCTAATATTTTATGATAGCTTTGTAGCTAATTTTTTGTGTTTACACCTAAAAGTAGTGTATTTTATGCTTATTGTATGCTTACTTGTCCTATGTCATCAAGCTGACGTTAGCAGGCTAATTTTTTATGCTAGCTTTTCAACTAATTTTGTTTGTTTAAACTTAAAAATCATGGATTTTGATACTTGGCGCCATCTTTGAAGTATGCTAACTTGTTCTACGTCATCATGCTAACGTTTCATGCTAGATTTTAAACTAATTTTGTTTGTTTAAACCTAAAAATGATTGATGTTGATACTTGCCGCCATTTTTTAAGTATGCTAAATTGTCCTATGTCATCATGCTAACGTTTTATGCTAGCTCTTAAACTAATTTTGTTTGTTTAAACCTAAAAATCATTGATTTTGATACTTGCCGCCATTTTTTAAGTATGCTAACTTGTCCTACGTCATCATGCTAACGTTTTATGCTAGCTCTTAATCTAATTTTGTTTGTTTAAACTTAAAAATCATGGATTTTGATACTTGGCGCCATCTTGGAAGTATGCTAACGTCTCTTATATTATCATGCTAAGGTTAGCATACTAAAGTTTTATGCTAGTGTTTTAGCTAATTTTGTATGTTTACACCTAAAAATAGTGCATGTTAATATTTGCCCTATGTCATCATACTAATGTTACATGCAAACGTTTTATGCTAGCTTTTTAGCTAATTTTGTATGTTTACACCTAAAAATAGTGCATTTTAATCTTAGAAGTATGTCATCATGCTGATGTTAGCATGCTAATGTTTTACGCTAGCTTTTTAGCTAATTTTGCATGTTTACACCTAAAAATACACACACACACACGCACCGTGGCCTTCTTCAGGCTCCGAGTTGGACGTGCTTCCGTCGCTCAGTCCAGATTCCTCGGACACGTCAGAGGAGCTCCCAAAGAGGATGTCGTCGCTGGCGTCAAAAAACTCGGTGGCCGACTCGGCCACAGAGGCGGGCCTTTGGGACAGACGCCTCGCCGCCGCCGCCTACAGGAAGAAGATTGCGCATCGTTAGACGGCGCTGACTTTGCGGTGTACTCCAGAAGAGGGGCGGCACCTCGTGGTTGTCCTCCCAGACTTCTTGCAGCTTGTGAGTCTCCCGACAGAGCGTGTGGTGGACGGACTGCAGGGAGGTGAGAACTGCAAGGAGGAGGAGACACCGTGTTATTGTCCCGGTCTTAACGACGGCCTGGCGGCAAAACGCGGCGTGACCTCGTAGCGACACGGCGCAGATGTCCTGCTGGATCTTCTTGCCTTCGGCCGACGTGGACGTGGACGGGGACAGCTGGGAGTAGACGTAGTCCGGGATGGAGGGGACGGAGGCGCCGAAGTGGGAGGAGCTAGTCAAAGGGCTGGAGGACAACTATGGAGGACAACATTGTCAGTCTAGCAAACACCAAACTCAATACTCTCGTTTGAGCTCATTTTGTGTGTTTACACCTAAAAATAGTGCATTTTAATACTTGGCACCATCTTGGAAGTATGCTAACTTGTCCTATGTCATCATGCTAACATTTTATGCTAGCTTTGAAACTAATTTTGTTTGTTTAAACCTAAAAATCAAGGACTTTAATAATTGGCGCCATCTTAGAAGCATGCTAACTTGTCCTATGTCACCATGCTAACGTTTTATGATAGCTTTTAAACTAATTGTGTTTGTTTACACCTAAAAATTGTGCATTTTAATACTTGGCACCATCTTAGAAGAATGCTAACTTGTCCTATGTCATCATGCTAATGTTTTATGATAGCTTTTTAGCTCATTTTGTGCGTTTACACCTAAAAATACTACATTTTAATACTTGGCGCCATCTTGGAAGTATGCTAACTGGTCCTATGTCATCATTCTAACGTTTTATGATAACTTTTAAATTAATTTTGTTTGTTTACACTAAAAAATTGTGCATTTTAAAACTTGGCACCATCTTAGAAGTATGCTAACTTGTCCTATGTCATCATGCTAATGTTAGCATTCTAACATTTTATGCTAACTTTTAAACAAACTTGGTTTGTCTAAACCTAAAAATAGTGCTTTTTAATACTCGGCATCATCTTAGAAGTATGCTATCTTGTACTATGTCGTCATGCTAACATATTATGCTATCTTTTAAACTAATTTTGTTTGTTTAACCCTAAAAATCATGGACTTTAATAATTGGCGCCATCTTAGAAGTATGCTAATTTGTCCTATGTCATCATGCTAACATTTTATGATAGCATTTCAGCCCATTTTGTGTGTTTACACCTAAAAATAGTGCATTTTAATAATTGCCGCCATCTTAGAAGTATGCTAACTTGTCCTATGGCATCCTGCACACGTTTTATGATAGCTTTTTAGCTCATATTTCTGTGTTTACACCTAAAAATAGTGCATTTTATTACTTGGCGCCTTCTTAGAAGTATACTCACTTGTCCTATATCATCATGCTAATGTTTTATGATAGCTTATTAGCTCATTTTGTGTGTTTACACCTAAAAATAATGCCTTTTAATACTTGCCGCCATCTTAGAAGTATGCTATCTTGTCCTACGGCATCCTGCAAACGTTTTATGATAGCTTTATAGCTCATATTTTTGTGTTTACACCTGAATATAGTGCATTTTGACACATGGCGCTATCTTAGAAGTATACTAACTTGTCCTATGTCATCACGCTAACTTTTTATAATAGATTTTTAGCTAATTTTGTGTGTTTACTTCTAAAAAATAGTGCATTTTAATACTTGGCGCCATCTTAGAAGTATGCTAACTTGTCCTATGTCATTATGCTAACGTTTGATGATAGCTTTTGAACTAATTTTGTTTGTTTACACCTAAAAATAGTGCATTTTAATACTTGCTGCCATCTTAAAAGTATGCTAACTTGTCCTATGGCATCCCGCAAACGTTTTATGATAGCTTTATAGCTTATATTTTTGTGTTTACACCTAAATTTAGTGCATTTTAACATGTGGCGCTATCTTAGAAGTATGCTAACTTGTCCTAGGTTATCACGCTAACATTTTATGATATATTTTTAGCTCAGTTTGTGTGTTTACTTCTAAAAAATAGTGCATTTTAATACTTGGCGCCATTTTAGAAGTATGCTAACTTGTCATATGTCATCATGATAACGTTTTATGTTAGCTTTTTAACTCATTTTGTATGTTTACACCTAAAAATAGTGCGTTTAAATGCTTGGTGCCATCTTAGAAGTATGCTAACTTGTTCTATGTCATTATACTAACGTTTGATGATAGCTTTTAAACTAATTTTGTTTGTTTACACCTAAAAATACTGCATTTTAATACTTGGCACCATCTTAGAAGTATGCTAACTTGTCCTATGTCATCATGCTAACGTTTTATGATAGCTTTTTAGCTTATTTTGTGTGTTTACACCTAAAAATTGTGCATTTTAATACTTGGCGCCATCTTAGAAGTATGCTAACTTGTCCCATGTCATCATGCCAATGTTAGCATGCTAACATTTTATGACAACTTTTAAACTAATTTTGTATCTTTACACCTAAAAATAGTGCATTTTAATACTTACCACCATCTTAGAAGTATGCTTACTTGTCCTATGCCATCATAATGTTGTATGCTCGCTTTTCAAATCATTCTGTTTGTTTTAACCTAAAAATCATGGATTTTGATACTAGGCGCCATTTGAGAAGTATGCTAACGTCTCTTATATTTGCATGCTAACGTTTTCTGCCATCTGTTCAGCTTATTTTGTATGTTTACTCCTAAAAATAGTGCATTTTAATTATTGGCGCCATCTAAGAAGTATGCCAATGTCTCTTATATTAGCATGCCAGCTTTTTAGCTAATTGTATACGTTTACACCTAAAAATAATGCATTATAATACACACCATCTTAGAAGAATGCTATCCTCTCCTGTATTGGCATGCTAACGTTTTATGCTAGCTTTTTAGCTAATCTTGTATGTTTAAACCTAAAAATCAAGGATTTTAGAAGTATGCTGGCTTCCCCGGGCCACAATACCACACTCAATACCACAATACCGTTCAAGGCTACCACTCTTTGGCGCCCCCTAATGTAAGGTGCCTAAAGGGGCGGAACTAAACACTGATTGGTGGAGGGAGAATGGTCACAACACGCTGCTGGCTACTGAAAACTCACCGATTTGGTCATCCTGCGAACAGGCTTTTGAACCAGAAGATGCCCTGTTAGCTTACAGATACTACACTCAAGTACACACTTCACGGACACAAGTGCACTGGTACCTCGTTTTCCTTAATAGTACGTATTTTAAAATGTGTTTTATGGCAATTCCAAATTTGACCACTGCGTCAGCTGCTATGTAGACTGGCGCTTTCCATCATTTTCAGAAGACTGCATTGCAAAATGATTACCTTCCACCCCTCTCTTCCTTTCAAGCGAGATCCACCCAGGAATGGGGCATATGAATTCTCTCCCTCCTGTAACTTTGCCGGTATACACCTCAGAGTCATATATTTTGGTACTTGATGCATGCTAATGTTAGCATGCTAAGATTCTTTGCTAATTTTACAGATATACACCTATGAGTCGTAGATTTTGGTACTTGACTTATGCTAAAATAAGCATTTTAGCATGCTAACATTAGCATGCTAGCTTTTTTAAAAAGTTAATTCAACAGGTATACACCTCAGAGTCATATATATATATATATATATATATATATATATATATATATATATATATATATATATATATATATATATATTATTACTTCTCTAATGCTAACAGTAAGCATGCTATTAGCACGTTAGTTTTTTAAATTTAATTTAGCAGATTTAGACCTCAGAGTCATATATTTTGGTATTTTACTAATGCTAACAGTCGGCATGCAATTATTGGTATGTTAGCATGTTACTGTTAGCATGCCAGCTTTTTTGGCTCAATGTTCTAGTACACACTTCAGAGTCATATTTTGGTACTTGATGCACGCTAACATTAGCATGCTAGCTTTTTTTAAAAGTTAAGTTAAAAGGTATACACCTCAGAGTCATGTATATATATATGTTAGTACTTCCCTAATGCTAACAGTAAGCATGCTATTAGCACGTTAGTTTTTTTTTATTTAATTTAGCAGATTTAGACCTCAAAGTCATATATTTTGGTACTTTACTCTAATGCTAACAGTCGGCATGCAATTGTTGGTATGTTAGCATCTTACTGTTAGCATGCCAGCTTTTTTTGGCTCAATGTTCTAGTACACACCTCAGAGTCATATATTTTGGTACTTGATGCACGCTAACATTAGCATGCTAGCATTTTTAGCAATTTTTACAGATAAACACCTCCGAGTCATATATTGTGTTACTTGACACATGCTGAAATAAGCATTTTAGTAGCATGCTAGCTTTTTAAACGTTAATTTAGCAGGTTTCCACCTCAGAGTCATATATTTTGGTACTTGACTAATGCTAACAGTAGCTATGCTATTGTTGGTATTTTACCACGTTACTATTAATATGCTGGCTTTTTTAGCTAAATGTTCTAGTGTACACCTAAGAGTTATATATTTTGGTACTTGACGCATACCGAAGTCAGCATTTTAGCATGCTAACATTAGCACTCTAGCATCTTTTTTTAGGTAGTTTAGCAGGTATCCACCTCAGAGTCATATATTTTGGTACTTGACTAATGCGAACAGTAGTTATGCTATTGTTGGCATTTTACCACGTTACTATTAACATGCTAGCTTTTTTAGCTCAATTTTCTAGTGTACACCTCAGAGTTATATATGTTGGTACTTGATGCACGCTAACATTAGCATGCTAACATTTTTAGCAAATGTTACAGATATACACCTCCGAGTCATATATTGTGTTCCTTGACACATGCTGAAATAAGCATTTTAGTAGCATGCTAGCTTTTTTAAAGTTAATTTAGCAGGTTTCCACCTCAGAGTCATATATTTTGGTACTTGACTAATGTTAACAGTAGTTATGCTATTGTTGGTATTTTACCACGTTACTATTAACATGCTAGCTTTTTTAGCTAAATTTTCTAGTATACACCTTAGAGTTATATAGTTTGGTACTTGACACATACCGAAGTCAGCATTTGAGCATGCTAACATTAGCACTCTAGCATCTTTTTTGAAGTAGTTTAGCAGGTATTCACCTCAGAGTCATATATTTTGTTACTTGACTAATGCTAACAGTAGTTATGCTATTGTTGGCGTTTTATTACGTTACTATTAACATGCTAGCTTTTTTAGCTCAATTTTCTAGTGTGCACCTCAGAGTTATATATTTTGGTACTTGATGCATGCTAATTTTAGCATGCTAACATTTGTCGCTAATATGACAGATATACACCTCCGCGGCATATATTTTGGTAATTGACGCATACCGAAGTCACGTTTGAGTAAGCTAACATTATCACTCTAGCATCGTTTTTTAGGTAGTTTAGCAGGTATTCACCTCAGAGTCATATATTTTGGTACTTGATTAATGCTAACAGTAGTTATGCTATTTTTGGTATTTTACCACATTACTACTAACATGCTAGTTTTTTCAGCTCAATTTTCTAGTGTACACCCACAATTCATATTTTTGGTTTCTTGAGGTTAACTGGCGAGCGTGTTAACTGTTGGCTTTCATGCGGAATTTCTACTGAATCTACCTTTCCTAGCTCTTTTAAGAAAATGTTTTATATTGTACTGACTTTGAATGTGAAAAATACCAAAATGGCCCCCGCATCCTTTAATATTTTAGTCAGTGGCCCTCATTGGAATACATGTTATACTGTTATTTTTACTACATTGCACTTTTTGCAATTGTTGACTCAAAAACGCAAAGAGAACTGTAAGTTTATGCCTAAATGCTGAATAAAAAACCTTAAATGCTGAATAAAAAACCTTGAACTAACCCTAAATGATGAATAAAATGTATAAATCAACATTAAGGAGGCGAGGGGACTTACCATGAATTGATTCACGTGGACCCCGACTTAAACAAGTTGAAAAACTTATTTGGGTGTTACCATTTAGTGGTCAATTGTACGGAATATGTACTGAACTGTGCAAACTACTAATAAAAGTTTCAATCAATCAATCAAACCTGCGTACTTTGCTACCAGTTCTTTCTTGAATTCAACAGTGTTTCTCATCTTCTTTATCACAGTGCTGCCACTCGCTACTTTGTTTGGCCCCATGGTGGATTATTTTACAGCTGTATTCAATACAAACAAGTACAGATTGAGTCAGAAACGCGTGGATTCTTTGAGTGGACACATTGTTACGCCCAATAACCAAGACGTACACAAAAAGAAGGGCAAACTTTTAGCCACAATTCCAAGGAAATCGAGGTACCATTATTACTGGAAGTGAAAAACGAAGACAATGTGGAGTACTTACATCCTTTCTACAGATTTTTGAGTAATTTTTGTGGCGCTTGTTTTCTGCGCTTGGAATAAAAAAGTTGCCCAAATGTGTTCCCACCATTGTTAACTTGTGTCCATGCAGTGTCATGTGACGGCGTCATGTGACCTCTTACCAGTCCTAGCGCTTCCACCCTGGACAGAGTACGAGAGTGACCCTGCACTCGTCCGGGTTTTGGCTTCTTGGGCTTCTCCAGGGAAAGGTTCTGTCGGCAAAAAGACAACACGCGGTCGTCAGCACAAAAGAAGGCGCTCTGAGGTGAAGCTCCGCCCCCTTGCAGTGACACCTGTGTGCTGATGATGCGCTGGAGCTCGCCGTTAGTCAACGCTGGCCCCGCCTCCAGCAGCTGCAGCCTCTGAATCAGACGGTTGAGTTCTGAAAGGTCCAAATGACAGCGGTTGAGCTCTGGAAAAAAAAAAAAAAAATTTCATTTGAGTTGCATGGAACATACTATGGATAGTCATTACTGTCTTTAATACGAAAGCTTTTTTGACACTGAATTTTGTGAACTGAATTCTTTTTACATCATATTATGCTGACAATTTCTATAAAAAATTCAGTGCAAAATAATTCAGTGTAAAAAATCAGTGCAGAAAAATTCTGTGTAAAAAAAATTCAGTTCATAAATATTTAGCACATAAACATTTCAGTGTACCAATATTCAGTGTAAAAAAATAAGTGCAAAATAATTCAATGTAAAACATTCAGATTGTAAAAATTCAGTGTAAAAATATTCAGTGCATAAACATTTTGGTGTACAAATATTTAGGCGAAAACAATCAGTGAGGAAAAATTCAGTATATACAAATATTCAGTGCAGAAAAAAATCTGTGTAAAAAATTCAGTGCAAAAATAATTCAGTGTATTAAAAATCAGTGCAGAAATTCCAGTTTATAAATATTCAGCACATAAACATTTCAGTGTACAAATATTCAGTGTAAAATAATTAGGTGCAAAATAATTCCATGCAAAAAATTCAGTGTGTAAAATTTCAGCATAAAAAAATCCAGAGCAGAAAACTATATTGTAAAAATATTCAGTGCATAAACATTTAAGTGTACAAATATTTAGTGTAAAAAAATTGGTGCGGAAAAATTCAGTGTAAAAAAAATCCAGTGCAGAAAAATTCAGTGTAAAAAAAATCAATGCATAGAAATTTAGTGCAAAAAAATACAGTGCAGAAAAATTCAGTGTAAAAAATATTCAGTGTATAAATATTCAGTGCATAAACATTTCAGTGTAAATAATTCAGTGCAAAATATTTCAGTGTGGACAAATTCAGTGTATAAAAATACAGTGCAGAAAATGTCAGTGTAAAATATTCTGTGTAAAATATTCAGTCTATAAATATTTACTGCATAAACATTTCCATGTACAAATATTCAGTGTAAAAAAAATTCAGTGTAAAAGAATTAGTGTGGAAAAATTCAGTGTAAAAAAAATCCACTGCAGAAAAATTCAGTGTAAAAAAAATCAGTGCAAAGAAATTTGGTGTAAAAAAATCCAGTGCAGAAATATTCAGTGTAAAAAATATTCAGTGTATAAATATTCAGTGCATAAACATTTCAGTGTTAAAAAATTCCGTACAAAATATTTCAGTGTGGACAAATTCGGTGTATAAAACTCCAGTGCAGAAAATGTCAGTGTAAAATATTCAGTCAATAAATATTCAGTGCATAAACATTTCCGTGTACAAATATTCAGTGTAAAAAATTCTGTGTAAAAAAATTAGTGTGGAAAAATTGAGTGTAAAAAAGATCATGTGCAGAAAAGTTCAGTGTAAAAAAAATCAGTGCAAAGAAATTTGGTGTAAAAAAAATCCAGTGCAGAAAAATTCAGTGTAAAAAATATTCAGTGCATAAATATTCAGTGCATAAACATTTCAGTGTAGAAAATTCAGTGCAGAAAATGTCAGTGTAAAATATTCAGTCTATAAATATTCAGTGCATAAACATTTCCGTGTACAAATATTCAGTGTAAAAAAATCAGTGTAAAAAAATTATGTGAAAAAATTTGGTGTTAAAATAATCCAGTGCAGAAAAATTCAGTGTAAAATATTCAGTGCATAAACATTTCTGTGTACAAATATTCAATGTAAAAAATTTAGTGCAAAATACTTCAGTGTAAAGAGAAACAAGTGTGGAAAAATTCAGTGTATAAAAATCCAGGAGAGAAAATTTCAGAGTAAAAAAAATCAGTGTATAAAAAATCAGTGCAGAAAAATTCAGTGTAAAAAATTCAGTGCAGAAAAAAATCTGTGTAAAAATATTCAGTGCATAAACACTTCCGTGTACAAATATTCAATGTAAAAAATTCAGTGCAAAATACATCAGTGTAAAAAGAAACAAGTGCAGAAAAAAATCAGTGCAGAAAAAATGTTGTGTAAAAAAAATAATTAAGTCTAAAAAAATTCAGTGCAGAAGAATTCAGTGAAAAAAAATTCAGTGTAAAAAAATCCTGTGTAAAAAAAATCGATGCTGTCTCAGAACCATGACCCGTCTCCGCTCGGGATGGTTTCCTGCTGGCCCCACTATGGACTGGACTCTCACTATTATGTTAGATCCACTATGGATTGGACTCTCACTATTATGTTAGATCCACTATGGACTGGACTTTCACTATTATGTTAGATCCACTATGGACTGGACTCTCACTATTATGTTAGATCCACTATGGACTGGACTCTCACAATTATGTTAGATCCACTATGGACTGGACTCTCACTATTATGTTAGATTCACTATGGACTGGACTTTCACTATTATGTTAGATCCACTATGGACTGGACTCTCACTATTATGTTAGATCCACTATGGACTGGACTCTCACTATTATGTTAGATCCACTATGGACTGGACTCTCACAATTATGTTAGATCCACTATGGACTGGACTCTCACTATTATGTTGGATCCACTATGGACTGGACTTTCACTATTATGTTAGATCCACTATGGACTGGACTCTCACTATTATGTTAGATCCACTATGGACTGGACTTTCACTATTATGTTAGATCCACTATGGACTGGACTTTCACTATTATGTTAGATCCACTATGGACTGGACTCTCACTATTATGTTAGATCCACTATGGACTGGACTCTCACTATTATGTTAGATCCACTATGGACTGGACTTTCACAATATTATGTCAGACCCACTCGACATCCATTGCTTTCGGTCTCCCCTAGAGGGGGGTGGGGTTACCCACATATGCGGCCCTCTCCAAGGTTTCTCATAGTCATTCACATCGACGTCCCACTGGGGTGAGTTTTCCTTGCCCTTATGTGGGCTGTGTACCGAGGATGTCGTTGTGGCTTGTGCAGCCCTTTGAGACACTTGTGATTTAGGGCTATATAAATAAACATTGATTGATTGATTGATTGCTTCAGTCTTAATTTACCTGAAGTGAGTCTTGAAATTTAAAGCAACGAATAATTCTTACTTTTTTTACACGGAATTTGAAAACGCTATATTTTAACAAACTCAATTTTTAAACACACATTTGTTTCCTGCAGTGAAACTTTTTTACACCAATGTTGTTTTACCTTGAATTTTTACGCAGTGAATTTTAAAACGCTGCAGTGAATATGGTTTTTTACATTAAACTTTTTTTTACACGGAATTTTAAAAAAACAACTGTATTTAAACAAACTGAATCTTTAAGCACTCTACGTTTGCTCACACATTTGTATTCATTTAAATTGTCAAAAAAACACAAAATTTAAAAGGCAAAAAATTCCATTGCATAAATAATTTTTTTTGGTAGGGAAGACACAAATGAACGTACCTTGAGCACAGGTGTCAGGAGGGTGACTCTGCTGCAGCCACGCTGACACCTTGTTGTTGGCGGAGGGCGGGGCTACAGAGGCCACGCCCACCGCGCTCTGCACAGGTAGGAGGAGGAGCTCGCTGGAGAAGCACCTAGACCGGCTGCTGTCAGCTGACACGCTCGCCAGGTGTCCGTTAGGAAGAACGGCCGCCTCGCTCTTCCTGTAGGAGCGGTGAGCTTGCAGCTTGGTCACCCAGATGTAGAAGAGCTCGTGGCTCTTGGCCTTCAGGAGACACCGGGGGGGACTTGAGACATCTTCACACAGGAACCACAACCAGGAGGGAGCTGAGTTTTACCTTCATGTGATACAGAATGTCCCCCGCGTCCAAGTCGATACGGTTGGACTTCTTGTTGATGGACATGACGGCATTGCTAATGTCCACAGAACCCTGCACTCGTCCTATGGATACCTGTTGGCATCACATGTTATGATTACATGTTGTTATTTATTACATGTTAGTGTAGTAGAATTTCTGACCTTTTGACCTATATTTCTTGGCTTTTAAGAATGTCCGCTCATTTTCAATACTCTTGTATTTTTGTGCCATTGAATGGACCAGTTGTGGGACAAAAGTGAATATTAAGTCGTGCCAACCTGTCTATAGAATGTGTTGACTGTCTAAAGGATTCGAGTTGTTATGGAACAGATAGGAAAAGCAAAACAAGACATTGACGCACTCGATAAGGAACGATGATGCACAACAGACATATAAAAAATGGCAGAAGACCGGAACTCGTGGGTGATTTTGGCTTGTGTGTGTCTTGTTAGCTCCGGAGTAACTTGTGGTTTGTCTGCACGACCAACTCAATTCAACCTGCACTTCTGATAATGGGTAAATAAATTTGTTGTACTAAACTACTTTTGTTGCCTGCTTAAGCTTCGGACAATCCACTACACAAATTGGCGTCACGAACAGGATCCAAACTCACCTCCCCCCTCTGTCCCTGTGAGAAGGACAGAGGGGGGAGGTGAGTTTGGATTGGGTCAAGTTTGAGCGTGTTGAGGTTTTATTT
This sequence comes from Entelurus aequoreus, assembly GCF_033978785.1. Classification (NCBI taxonomy): domain Eukaryota; kingdom Metazoa; phylum Chordata; class Actinopteri; order Syngnathiformes; family Syngnathidae; genus Entelurus; species Entelurus aequoreus. Next base: position 57,388,966 of record NC_084738.1, on the reverse strand, counting down.
AATCGATATGATCAATCCGGTACAAGGATAAAGGAACGTAATGATTTAGATTGACAATTGCAGTGGTTGGCGAAAGCAACCACAACCTCAAAGGAGGGTGCCAATTCAGTAATTAAATGTTTTGTGAATGATCTAATATCCCGACATGGTTTCCCCAAAAAGATTAGGTCAAACAACGGCACCTATTTTAAGAAAACAGGTTAATCTTCTTCAGTCACAAGATCAGCACTTCTCAGGACCAGCAGCTTCCTAGGAAGGTGGAAAGACCATGAGACCAAAATGGTAAGTTTGCAAAATGTAGAATTTGTGTGCCAGTTCCTCTGTGCAGATTTGAGGATGAAAGCAGCCACTCCAGATTCCCTTGCACTCGCTAAGAGGGGCACGGTCAAAGCCAATCCAGGACCAACACCCGATACCTGACTGGAAGGAACCGAGAGGAGAGACAACACCTTGCCAGCGATGACGAGAACAACTAAGGTTGGCAGCCAATGGGTCCACCGGGACTCCAGCAGCTGTGGAAAGAAGTGTCGGGAGTGCCGAAGCAGCGAGGAGGCCTGAAGCAAGCCGAGGGCCTGGACCAAAGCCTCACGCCCCATACTCTGCCCCAGCCTTCCCCAAAGCCCCCACAGCTCCAACTCTACCTGAGTTTTCCCCAATTTCGGCCAGCACGCACATGCCATTGCACAGTCTGCCCAATGGACTGAACCACACCCCTTAAAGAGACAGAGACAGACTGTTTGAGTGGATCTCTTTCTTCACCAGGGCAGCCGAAAGCCCAACGAGGTGTCGGCAGGCCATCAGCCTGAGGCACCACCGAGCCATCTATACGAGCACTAATCGAACATGGACTCATACGAAATTCAGTTCAGTGTTCAAAATTAATTGGTAATTAACAATATTGGTAACTACATCCATTGCAAATGCCGGGAAAAATATTTTTGCAAATGTCTTACAGTCATAAGTCTATATACATTCATCTATTTATGTTCAATGATGTTCATGATCAAAGTATTTGTTATTCCTTTACTAAATTAAAGGGTAGGCCACTAATTGTGTTCTGTGAGATGGTTTTACTGCAGGCTGGTAACAGCGATCGCTCTGAAGGAGGGTCATAGACGGAATTTTTGCCTCGTATAAAAACATTGAGGTTTTTGCGTCTATCTGCGGTAGAGATTTAAGTTAGTGGTCTATATCAGAAATTGTTTTGGTCCAGGGTCTTAAGACCCTGGAAGGCGGGTATGTAGTAGAATTTCTGACCTTTTGACCTATATTTCTTGGCTTTTAAGAATGTCCGCTCATTTTCAATACTCTTGTATTTTTGTGCCATTGAATGGACCAGTTGTGGGACAAAAGTGAATATTAAGTCGTGCCAACCTGTCTATAGAATGTGTTGACTGTCTAAAGGATTCGAGTTGTTATGGACCAGATAGGAAAAGCAAAACAAGACATTGACGCACTCGATAAGGAACGATGACGCAGAACAGACATATAAAAAATGGCAGAAGACCGGAACTCGTGGGTGATTTTGGCTTGTGTGTGTCTTGTTTGCTCCGGAGTAACTTGTGGTCTGTCTGCACGGCCAACTCAATTCAACCTGCACTTCTGATAATGGGTAAATAAATTTGTTGTACTAAACTACTTTTGTTGCCTGCTTAAGCTTCGGACAATCCACTACATTAGTAGCACATGTTGGCATCATATGTTACTATTACGTGTTAGCATCACGTGTTAGCATCATATGCAGGCATTACGTGTTAGCATTACGTGTAGGTATGTTATGCATCATATTTTATGATAACATGTTAGTATCCTATGTTATTTTTACATGTTGGTATCACATGCTAGCATTACATTTTAGCATCAAATGTTGCTATTAACATAGGCTGACCATATTGTGAAATCCCAAAAAGAGGACACATATATGCGTGCCAAGGCGGGCAGCACGCCAAGGCCGGGACTAGGTGAAAATTTGCCAATGATACTCGAACTTGCTTCATAAATAATATATTTATTTAAATAAAGCATTTTTTCTCCTCTGTTGACAGCAGTGTTGGCGCTAGGAATTTTCCCAGGTCCCAGGGACCCCATCAAGTCATAAAAATGGGGTGCCACAATACATTTTTGGGGTACCACTTTTTTGTAAGCGTTTTAAAAATAAATGACAAAGTAATTTGCATTATCCTGTTGTATCTCACATTATATTTTGTGTTTTGGAAAAAGGTTGTCATAAACGTTACTTAATTCATTAAAAAAAATAATACAAAAGAAAACAAATGTGTATACATATGTAAATGTATTCAGTTATAAACATTCATTTACTTTCTTCTTTCCTTCATGGATCTAAACTTTACTGCTGCTGCTAGTTTTTTCTATGTTTTTATTAGATAAGTTGTAGGTGTATTTATTTCAGTATAAAAGTGTAAAAACTGTTTTGCTTGGGTCATGAAATGATGATAATGGTGTGCCAGGGCATACATACATTTTATATTTAACGCTTAAATCTCTGGAGTCTACATCAACTTTACATCTATTCCACATTTCAAAATGTTTTAGTTTTTTATGTTGTGTTTTTTGTTTGTTTGTTTTCCGCCCTTTTTTGTCAAACAAAACTATGTTTTTTATGGCAAACACACAAAATATGCAAAATCTTCCACCAAAAATATTTTTCTTAGTGGAATATTTGATGTGAAGTAATCGGAACCTTTGATAGGTCAATAATTCATAATAACATTGATTTTGATTATTTATTATTATGTTTTGAGCAATGACAGTTTGAAAGAAAAAAAAAACATTTTTGTTTTATTAGTCAACATTGCAACTGTTTCTAAATTACATTTCACCTGTAAGCTTTTTTATTTAAGTTTTGGTATGTTTTTGTTTATTTTAATAATATTTTTAGAATGTGCCATGGGCCTTTAAAACATTATGCTGTGGGCCGCAAATGGTAAAATAAAAAAAATCGGCGTCCTTTCTGATTTCAATGCGTTAATAAGACACAAAAAGTGTGTTAACGCCAACACTGCTTGACAGTATAACAAAATAAGTCACACTTATATTCTGTAACATTCAGAGCTTTGGGAAAAAAAAGTGCAGAGGTAGAAATATTCAAAATAACCTCTTGTATACAATCTAAACATAAATAATGCCTCAAAAGAAGTTAAATACATTTAAACAAAAAACAGCAGACAAGCTCTCGCCCTGCACAGCTGTTTTGTGCTTTGTAGTGTCGATATGAGCTTGTAGATCTTTGGCCCCTTTATTTGCCACAGATACATACGTTGCTGCTTTGAACACAGTGCATTCTGCCTTCCATGTGTCACGGCCAGGACGAAAACACAAATACTTTTTCCGCAAATCATCCGTGAAGTTGCATTTACGTCCGGGGAAAAGAGGACGTATGGTCAGCCTATATTACGTGTTATCGTCACATGTTAGCATCAAATGTTGCTATTTCATTTTAGCGTCACATGTTACTAATACATGTTAGAATCAAATGTTACCATTACATGTTAGCATCACATGTTAGCCTCATATATTACTAATAAATGTTAGCATCATATATTACTATTAAATGTTGGCATAACATGTTACTATTACATGTTAGCATCAGTTGTTAGCATCATATGTTTGTCTCACATGTTACTATTACATGTTAGCGTCCCGTGTTTCCATTACATGTTAGAATCGCATGTTAGAATCAAATGTTACCATTACATGTTAGCATCACATGTTAGCCTCACATATTACTATTGAATGTTAGCATCACATGTTACTATTAAATGTTAGCATCAAATGTTAATATTAGATGTTAGCATCAGTTGTTAGCAACACATGTTAGTGTCACATGTTAATAATACACGTTAGCATCGCATGTTAGGATCAAATGTTGCTATTATGTGTTAGCATCAAATGTTGCTTTTGCATGTTAGCATCACAAGTCACTACTACATGTTGGCAAAACATTTTATTATTACATGTTAGCATCACATGTTATTGTTACATGTTAGCATCAAATGTTGCTATTAAGTGTTAGCATAACATGTTAGCATCAAATGTTGCTTTTACATATTAGCATCATGTTAGCATCGAATGTTGCAATTACATGTTAGCATCACATGTTGCTATTACATGTTAGCATCACATGTTACTATTACATGTTAGCATGACATGTTGCTATTACATGTTAGCATCACATGTTATTATTACATGCTAGCATCAAATGTTGCTATTACATGTTAGCATGACATGTTGCTATTACATGTTAGCATGACATGTTGCTATTACATGTTCGCATCAAATGTTGCTAATACATGTTAGCATCACATGTTACTATAACATGTTAGCATCACATGTTACTATTACATGTTAGCATCACATGTTACTATTACTTGTTAGCATCAGTTGTTAGCATCATATGTTAGTATCACATGTTACTATTACATATTAGCATGAAATGTTGCTAATACATGTTAGCATCACGTGTTATTATAACAAGTTAGCATCAAATGTTACTATTACATGTTACCATCACATGTTAGCATGAAATGTTATTATAACATGTTAGCATCAAATGTTACTATTACATGTTAGCATCACATGTTAGCATGAAATGTTGCTATAACATGTTAGCATCACATGTTACTATTACATGTTAGCATCACATGTTAGCATGAAATGTTGCTATTACATGTTAGCATGAAATGTTGCTATTACATGTTAGCATCAAATGTTGCTATTACATGTTAGCATCAAATGTTGCTATTACATGTTAGCATCAAATGTTGCTATTACATGTTAGCATCACATGTTATTATTACATGTTAGCATCACATGTTGCTATTACATGTTAGCATCACATGTTAGCATGAACTGTTGCTATTACATGTTAGCATCAAATGTTGCTATTACATGTTAGCATCACATGTTAGCATGAACTGTTGCTATTACATGTTAGCATCAAATGTTGCTATTACATGTTAGCATCAAATGTTGCTATTACATGTTAGCATCACATGTTACTATTACATGTTAGCATCACATGTTATTATTACATGTTAGCATCACATGTTGCTATTACATGTTAGCATCACATGTTAGCATGAAATGTTGCTATTACATGTTAGCATCAAATGTTGCTATTACATGTTAGAATCACAAGTTACTATTACATATTAGCATGAAATGTTGCTATTACATGTTAGCATCACATGTTGCTATTACATGTTAGCATCAAATGTTGCTATTACATGTTAGCATGATAAGTTGCTATTACATGTTAGCATCACATGTTATTATAACATGTTAGCATCAAATGTTACTATTACATGTTAGCATCACATGCTAGCATGAAATGTTGCTAATACATGTTAGCATCACATGTTATTATAACATGTTAGCATCAAATGTTACTATTACATGTTAGCATCACATGTTAGCATCACATGTTAGCATGAAATGTTGCTAATACATGTTAACATCACATGTTATTATAACATGTTAGCATCGAATGTTGCTATTACATGTTAGCATCACATGTTATTATTACATGTTAGCATGAAATGTTGCTATTACATGTTAGCATCGAATGTTGCTATTACATGTTAGCATCAAATGTTGCTATTACATGTTAGCATCAAATGTTGCTATTACATGTTAGCATCACATGTTATTATTACATGTTAGCATCACATGTTGCTATTACATGTTAGCATCACATGTTAGCATGAACTGTTGCTATTACATGTTAGCATCAAATGTTGCTATTACATGTTAGCATCACATGTTAGCATGAACTGTTGCTATTACATGTTAGCATCAAATGTTGCTATTACATGTTAGCATCAAATGTTGCTATTATATGTTAGCATCACATGTTACTATTACATGTTAGCATCACATGTTATTATTACATGTTAGCATCACATGTTGCTATTACATGTTAGCATCACATGTTAGCATGAAATGTTGCTATTACATGTTAGCATCAA